>NW_010410414.1:0-4564 GCF_000710305.1 Buceros rhinoceros silvestris | reverse complement strand
CCTGCCCACCAGGCAGGAACAGCCTTTCAAAGAACAGTTCAGCTATGGCTCCAGTGTATCCACACAGCTCATCTCCAAAGCCTCCTTTGTATCGGCTGATCTGAGCCTGGAGCGGAGCCCAGCTGCGCTCCGAGGACTGCACCGTCATCCCCAGTGCCAGCTTTGCAGCCCATTTTGCCACCCACTCAGCAAACCAGCTGCAGCTTTGCTGGCCTGGACGCTTTGCCCTGCATTTCGGGAAAACCTCCTCCACCGAGAACATGAATCTCCCATTAGCCTTAATAGCCCCTAAATTTGAACAAGGGGAGAAAACGTCATACAATATTAATCGTGCGATTCTGTAAGAGCACACGCTGTACCCGTGTGAGTAGCTCCATCTGATCTACTTTCAAAAGGATTTGCAGTGAAGAATGCTCTTTATCTCCATGCTAACCACAGGCACGTCCCTTCCGAGAAGTGTTTGCAGCGTACAATATCTTTGGTGTATCAAAAAACCACTCCTCCCTCTGTTCTTCCTCCTTTGGCAGTGACTACTTCCAGCTCTGAGGAGCCCCTCCAGCTGTGCCTTCAGAGGAGCTACGGAGCAGCTCTGCAAAGGCCACCTCTGCATCAGCCTTACTGTCGTGTTAGACACCTCCCGCGTTCAGGCCCATTAACCTGCACACAACAGCTTGATGAATTAACGCTTATACAGACACAGTTGGCAGCTTCTAATGAAATGATGGTGGCTAAGCAGCTGCCGAGCAGTTGTGATGTCCCGCTAGAATGCCAGATGTCAGCTGGATTGGTCCTCAAAGTTTCCAGTGAAGGGATTTGGGGAAATTTGGGAAAGGGTTCTCAGCTGCAGGTGAGCTCGGCAGACACGCTGTCTGGCTGCAGCCAGACCCCGCGCAGGCGGCCGCAGAACCCGAGAGCCCACCCGCGGCTCTAGGCAGCCACCAGCAAATGGCACAGAGCACAACAACGATTTGGACTGAGAGGAAAGAGAGTGATTTGGCACCATGGTCGTGGCTTTAGCTTTTACCTAGAGAAGAACCCTTTGAAAAAAAACACCTCTGAGACTGTATTTGTGTCAAAAAGCCACCAAACTGATATGAGCCAAATGCAAAGCCTGTTGAACTGGAGAAGAGTCTTTTCAGGAACTTTAATTGGATTGGGCTTTCTCTGCACCGGTGAGAGGAGGTGTTGTGACACCTGCTACAGCATTTCACTCTCCCAAACTCCTGAGGTCCCTCTCATCTCAGTCCCTAACCCCAGCTGTGCTGATATGGAAGCAACGAGCAATCCCTGAATATTAAAACGTGAGGAATATGAAAACCAGGAATATGAGTTTGCTAATTCATGCAAAACCTACGTCCATCCTCTCTCCAATTTGCAAACCGTAGTGCCTATGGGGAACTTGGGGTTTTTTTCTGATTTTAAATATAAATGCAGACATAATTTATTCCAAGTCATTTCCTTAACCACATGAATCCCTCTCCCTCAACCTGTACAAGACAGTATGATTTCAAACAGAAGAAGCCTAATAATAGAAATTATCCATCTCTGCCGGAATCTAAGCGCATCCATGACCTTAGAACCATTTTGCTAAGAAATCCAGCTAGAAAACTAATTTTAAGTAATCTATGCATGTCAAAACCACAGATGGCTTTTCAGGACGCTCACTTAGGCATCATTACATAAGCAGCTTAGAGCTGCCTGTTGAGCCCAGACACAGGAGTAGATGGCGCTGAATCCGGCGTTACACAAACTCTTACTGCCTCATACATCTTTCATCTCAAACTTTTGTCAGCTCTCCACGCTACCCGGGCTGCCCACAGCATCATGGCACCGAGCGCGGCAGGTCTGCAGCAGAGCGCTGGCCTTCTCGATCCCCTCTGCCCAGAGCAGCAGCTGGCTAACGCCCAGTTCTACCAACAAACTGGGGAGACGATCCACCCTCCACCCTCCCAAAATGTTCACGGAGGGAACCAGCCTCATGAACCTCTTATTTACGTGCAGGTATTTACGTGCAGCAGTTGTGGAATGATTTTCTGATACAGAATTACAGAATCAAAATTACCCTCATGTTACCATTGGTAACGGTGCCTCTCCCTGAGTATCAGAAAGTTAATGAGCCTGCTCGAGCCATCAGCTAAAACTGCCACCACAGCGTGTGCTCCGCTGTGACTGCGGGAAGCGGGGCAGAACTCCTGACGAGGACAGTTTGTTTGCCATAGGCATGTTGCGTAACAAGGCCCAGCCACTTCCCTCTCTCTGCTCCCAGCCCTCTCCCTCTTTTCCGCGCACATCAGCTGGCTCCAAGAAGGGCCCCTGTTGAAAAGCAGCCAGGGACGGGATTTTGTTTTCTCTTCCCTGTGTGGAAGTGTGTCGGTTTTGCTGACAGATGGCTCGGCTGACTGTGTTTGACTCTTACCAAGCAGCTATTACCTTGGTAAATCGAATCCCATTCGAAGATTTTCTATAATTACATGTGCCGTGTGTTTGCAAGGCGTCCATCACATCCCGCACCAAGCCAGGAAGCATGCGGGCGGTCAGCTGGCTGATTTACCCCGCGCAGACAGCAGCACCCTCCCCGCACAGGGACGGGGGTTCTGGCAGTCTGTGCTGCCACCTAGCCAAGACCCAGCCACCGGCTTCAGCCTCACTCCACATTTGGAAAGCTTAAACTGAAGCCCCCACATCTAAAGAAAGCCTCAGTCCACAGCAGACACAAGAAGATTTGCACTCTTTGTGCTTTGAGAATTGTACAGGCAACGGAAGAGAGCAGCTTATCACAGGTAGTTACATTTCCCTCAGAAACCTCTTGTACTTACGGTAGAAGACATATTCAGTGTAGCTGGACCAGACCTTGTCGTCCGTGTACTGGTTGACAAAGGAAGCTGTCACCGAGGAGTTACAGGCCACCATGTGGAATCCACACTCGGACAACATGTCAAAAGCCCTCTCCAGGTGCTTGAACTTGAGATAAAAGCGGGAGGTGTACCTTTCTGGAGCTCTGTCTGGGTCTCTGCTTTCGTTCAAACTTTCTCCAAAGACCTCTTTGACCAGAGCAATCCTTCCACAAACCAAAATCCTTGGGACCCTCCTGAATTTGGCATCTGCTTGGCTCTCCCTGCCTACAGTGCACGACCCCCGGTACCCGATGGTAATGAATCCCCACTTCCGATCAGGCGGCAAGAGAGATGAGGGTGGGCATATTCTCGTGTCACTGCCTTGGGAGACCTCTTCATAGTCACTGTGGCAATAATCATCGGGGCTTTGCTTGCTGTCATCGGGAGTCAGGAGTTTGACCAAGTCCGGGAGCTGGAAGTACTCAGCCTCCCTCTTGAGCCTTCCCTTCTCTGGGAAATGGTCAGGCAGAACCACTTGCTTGTCCCTGAGATAGTCCAGAATATAGCGGAAAAGGAAACCATCTCTGTCGATGAAGAATCTTCCCTTGGAGTCTTTGGCCAGGTCGTTGGCTGTGTCTCTCTTTGGGGTGAACATTTTCCACAGCAGGGAGTGAGGGGTGCCAACCAAGGTGGAGTGGCGAGTGAAGTAAACCTGGCCACCCACATTTAGCTCCACTACCTCCGGGAAGGAGTGCAGCCCAGTCCCCTGCTCTCGGGGAGGAAGGTAAGTCCTGCAATTGCCACTTAGAGCCATTGTACTTCAAAGCAGAAATCAGCAGCACGAAGCAGCAGGACAATCAATCACATCCAGGTGTAGAATAAGGCTCCCAACACTGAGGAGAAACAGGGGGGAAAGAGGAAGTGAGAAAAGCAAAAGAGCCAAAAGGTTTGTTTAAAAAAAACCTCTGAATTGTCTGTGAGTGACAGTGTGGCAGAAGTGGCTTATACCCTAAGCCACAGAGGCTGGAGAGCAACCGCTTTGCGAAATGCAATCACATCATCAGACCTTCCAACAAAGCCATCCAAATCAAGGTCAAGCCAAGCCTATGGTCATTCACAGGTCTGTCAGAAGGGAAAACAAAATAAGACACAAATTATTGTTGCATGAATCACAGAAGCTGCAACAGAGAAAAGCAGATCCGTTTAGAAAGCGAAGCTACATCTCCTTCTGAACAGGATGGCTTTGTTTTGTTTGGATTTTTGGTTTTGGTTTTTTTTTTTTTTTTTTGCAAGTTCTATGCTTCTTTTTCACAAGTACTAATCCATGGAAAGATTATATACAACTCCACTGTTTGAGAGAAAACACATACTTCATCTCTAAAGAAACATCTAATTCAGACATGCACATGAGGGAACAAGAACAGCGACTCTTACCTTGGTTACCGTTAATGCATAGCTCTTGAAAAGGAAAGCAACATTTCAAGCCCCTCAGAACACGCACACGGGCACACCGCGCCCGGCTCGCGTGAAATCCGATCCCTGCCAGGGACAGCAACGGCAGCGAAAGTGCTCTCAGCAACATCCACGTCGATCTCAAGAGTTAAACCGAGTCACAGGAAAGTTAACCGTGGTGAGAGAAACCAATACACACCGCACGATGGGGAGGAAAGGAAAACCCCCCGGCCACAACCCCCCCGCCCCGAACCAATCCGCTCGGCTCGGCCGGCTGC
>NW_010410413.1:5434-7188 GCF_000710305.1 Buceros rhinoceros silvestris | reverse complement strand
CTGGCAGGCTGTCAGCTGGCTCCGCGGCTGCCCAAGGCCACGGGTGCAGCGTGCGAGGATGCCGGGCTGGGGCTACCTCTTCCCTCACTGCTCCCAAGGCGGCGCGGGAAGGTGCTGGCACCTCAATTTCCTTGGCCCCTTCCCCTGCCAGCCGCCTGGGATTTTACTTCCAAAGGAAAGGCCCCGCATTCTCTTTGCTCTCCGATTTGCTGGAGCTCTGTGCTCATTAATTGCTTCTCGATTTTAACAGGAACCACCGGGACCAGCGAACGCACCAGGCGATGGTGCTGGGGGAACTGGGGCAAGCGCTCGCGACAGGGCGCAGCTCTGACCTCAGTGACCACATCTCTAACCTGCTGCTCTCTGCCCTGCAGGAAGGTGGGGTTGGAGGGTTACCAGGATGGACACTGGGTCAAACCAAAGGGTTACTGGGACAAACTGGTCCCGTTTATGCTGATACAAACCCCTAATCAGCTCAGTGATTCTAATACCCTGGAAGAGCCGAGCTCCTCTTCTGCCTGGCATCGTCCCTCTGGCCAAGTGATAGAGAGGCCAAGCTCAGCTGGTGGGCAAAGTCCCTGCCAGGTCCCATGTGTCACCTACCCAGCACCTCCAGCTGCACCCAGGGGACTGGTGCTCCTGACCATGGGTGCCCTTGTGCAGCGTGAGGGTGCAATTGCATGGCCAGAGCTTGGCACCTCCAGGGCAGGGTCCAGCTGGCGCCCCTTGCCCATGGGGCAGGGTCCGGTCCCTAGGCACCGCAGCCGACCTGGCCCAGAGCTGTGCTCCCTCACTGGTGTGGCGGGGGCCCTGCCCCACTGTGCGCTCTCCAGAGCCCCACAGTTGCTGAGTGCTCCCACTCCTGGTGTGGGGGCCAGAGGCTGGTTCCTGATGGGGGTGAGGACCACAAGGACCAGATCCGGAGCAGTGAAGAGTCACAAAGCTGACCTAGACCACAGGTCCACAACGTTGCTGTGGCCGGGGGCAACCATAAGCCATCAGTGGCAAATGACTGGGAAGCAGAGATGGGGCCGTGCAGGGGCAAACCCAGCAAGTGCTGGGCCAGTGCGGGAGCAGCTCTGAGCAGGAGCACTTGGGCGAGGGGGGCTGTGGGGAGGCACGTGGGGATGATGGTGCAACTGCTTCCCCGTGCGCACATCAAGGCTGCAGCCACAGAGCCGGGCAGCAGCAATAGGAGCAAACAGAGGGTAACTGGGGGGCACTGATGTGTGTCCAGGGGAGTGTGTGAGTCCTGGCAAGGCGGGGAGGAGCCCCCTGCCCCATGCTGCCTACCCAGACAGGGGATGTCGAGAGATCTCCTCACTCCTCCTCCCTGCCAGCCTCCAGAGCTCAGCCCTCCACCCGTCCCCCCCATCTCCACGCTGGGTATGCTGGGGGACCTCCTCACATGCCAGCCTCGTCCCCAGCTGCAGGACACGGTCACTTCCAGCACACCCAGCCAGATGTCTCCCTCTCAGGGTGACACCCAGGGATGCACCCCTTAAAAGCCACTGGTTCTCACTGTGCTTGTGGGAAGCATCACTTCTTTCCTCCAGACCATCACCAAGGACTCCTAGGCCCTGAAGAGCCTGAATAAAGCCATTTATTTAGCCTTGGGACTGAAGCAGGCTTTACCAGCCCAAATGTTCCACCTTTACACCTTACCCCTCCACGGGGGCAAAGACAAGCCCCACAGCCAGCTCAGAGCTTTCATCCCCGCGCACGGATCCTCCGGGCAGCGGAGAAACCCCCCC
>NW_010410413.1:0-5342 GCF_000710305.1 Buceros rhinoceros silvestris | reverse complement strand
CCCCCGGGCAGGGGAGAACCCCCCCCCTCAGCCCTGTCTGTGTGGTGGCCAGTGCCGAGACAGCAGCGCTAGCTGGGCTTCTCCCCTTGTGTGGCATCTACCAAGGCCTGAGACAGAGCAATCCCCCCAGGTCCTCCACGGGAGGGCAGGGAGAAGGGGGTGAGAAATCCCCTGCCAGCTTCAGCCCCTCTGACACTTCCCACGGGGTCACAGCAAGAGCCTCTGGAGTGCTGGAGAGCCCCAGACGAGCTCCTCAGCACCTGGGGTACGTCCCACCAGTCGCAGGGGCTGGATATATCCCATGACCCCCATTTCATCCCCAGGTCTTCCTTCGCTCCGGTGACGCTTCGCTGCCCCAGCCTCTTTCTTGCTCCGATGTGGCGGTGTAGAGCAGTGCTCTCCAAACTTTTTTGACTGAACACCCTTATCAGTGAAGAACTTTTGACATGACCCCCCAATATATGTATATTTATTCATGAATTATACCTGGGTACAGTATGAAACAGGCACAGTAACCGACGTTTTTAAAGGACAAGATTAATTGAACAGTGGTTTTGATTTATTTATTAATGGTACCAAAACCACTTTCTTCCTGCACCCCCATGCATTGTCCTACGTACCACCCCCACCCCGGGGAGTGTTTCACTTTGGAGGAAGCAAGAATCTCCCTGAATGGGTAAGTCTGACTGAAGGGATTTATGATTCTTTTATCCCTAGTGATGCTGCTTGTCCTTCTGGCCAGCTCCGTTGGTCTGTATCACGGTGTGGTCTCGCCCATCGGTGTCACGAGTTGATGAGGGCTGAGCACGGAGAACACTCAGGGCTTGTGGTGCCCAGCCAACCCTCCCCTTCCACGGGGGTTACCCGTCCTCTACCCACCCATTCTCCAGATGTTCTTTCCCAGCCAAATGCTGACGTAGCTACGACAGGCAGGAGCAGGCGTGAAGCCACGGGTGTCCCTGGCAGCAGGGAGAGCAGAGGGGTGGTGGGGAGCTCCAGCTCATGTTGCCCTGGGGACTGGGGTGGGAGGGGTGGGAAACTCCTGGACTATTTCCAAAGGAGCTGCTGATTCTGTAAAGGTCCTAAAAACCGTTTTCCTGAACGAACCTGGCCTCGTGTGCACGCTCTGGGAGGACGCGCTGCATCCTCCCCTGGGCGGGACAAGGAACGTTGGGTTCCTCCTGGGAAATGCTTGGCTCCACCAGAGTCAGGGGAGTTTCCAGTCACGGGACACCAGTTCCCATAATTTCTGCTAAGCAGGAGCCTTACAGAGCCTCACGTGTACAGAAATCCCACCCCAGCATTCGGCCGCAGCACAAGGAGGACGCGCTTTGCTGTGCCTGCTGGGGTATCTTCCGGCAGACGCTGGGCAGTGCTCACAGCGTCCTTCCACAGCCCTTTAGGTACCGCCACCGGGCACCACCTTCCCCAGAGCCCCCAAACCCCTCCTGAAGGTACGTCCTGACCCAGAATAACCTGCTCTCCCTCCCATGCTCCTGCCTTACCGCCACCCTTTTGTCTGTGGAAGCAGCTCCCCGTTCCCAGGATTAACTTTGACTCCTGAAACTACAACGATCAATCCCCTGACCATGGTTTTCCTCCTCATACATATTTTATTGCATTAAGGGAAAGACATCCGGCTCTGCAGTGCCTGTGAGTCCAGCCCAGACAACATTATCCGGCACTTAGCAGGAGATGTGAGGTCTGAGCGTTGCTGCTGTGCTCTGCAGTGTTTCACCTCGGAAAGGCTCCGCTTCAGAACAAAAGCTCTTTCCAGAAAGCCTGACAAAGCCCTGATGATTACAAAAAGATGATGATTAAATGATTAAGAAAACCATGCTCAGTCAGAGATGCGCACCAAGGGCACCATCACATCCAAGGCAGCATGTGGGCAGCCAGAGCAGCTCCTCTAGCTGGGCAGTAGCTGTTTCTTAGGAAAAACATTCCCAGAATTACAGACTGAGAGAACTCTCATCCCCTCCCAGTCTGTTCAGGTCTCCAGGGAGTGTGGGTGCCACCCTTCTGCCACTGGTCTGAGAGGGTGAAGGCCTCTGCAGTGCTCAGCACGGAGTGGGGGGGACATAGCCTGCCTCCTGGGGTGGGATGCGGCACAGCCCGCGGCCGTTCCTGCGTGAGCTGGAGCTTTCTGGAGTTCGAGTCAGCTGTGCCAGGGGTCTTCAGACACAAAGGGAGATGATGCTGTGAATTACCCAGCCCTGGGGTCCCCACCGGGCAATAATGGTTCTAAGTATTGGATGTGTTGGTGAGGGAGAGCAAGGAGCTGCTGGCTGTGCCCCCACCAGCACGGAGTCACAGCATGATTTGGGTTGGAAGAGACTTTTAAGCCCATCGAGCCCCTCTGTTCCCCAGCACTGCCAGGTCCCCCCTGCCCCCTGTCCCTCAGCAGCACCTCCACACGGCTGGGAAACCCCTCCAGGGGTGGGGACTCCACCACTGCCCTGGGCAGCCGGGGACAGGCCGGGACAACCCCAACGGAACAGAAACGGCTCCTCAGGGACAACCCCAACCTCTCTTGGGGCAATGGGAGGTCGGTTCCCCTCATCCTGTCTCTTGTTCCTGGGGAGAAGAGACCAACCCCCGCCTCGCTGCACCCTCCTGTCATGGAGTTGTCAGAGCCAGAAGGTCTCCCCGGAGCCTCCTTTGCTCCAGGCTCAACCTCCCTCAGCCGTTCCTCAGCACATTGCTCTCCAGAGCCTTCACCAGGTGTCTGCTAGCAAATATTGTGCTGTAGATGTTAGCTTCACGTTCACATTTAGAAAAAATGCAAGGGAGGGACCTCTGGGAGATCACAGGAGGACCATAAAGGACCTCCCAGAGGCAATGGAGGATGCAGGAGGAGCAGACGAGAACAGGAGGAAGGGAGCACAGCACTAGGTGTTGAAAGGCACCATCAAAAGATCTTCCTGGATCTAAACTGTCGTGGGAAGGAAGATCTGCCCAGACAGTGCTGGGAACCTGTTTCAGATCCCCCAGTGAGACTGGAGAGCAATTCTTCCAGAAAGAGTCTGTAATGGTCATGCCAGATGCCCTGGGATAGGACATCTCATGTATCTCTGCACCAAGTCACAGCACGAAGCGAGCTGATGGTTTTTTTTGTACCTATCCCTGAAAAACAGGCTGTTTTTAGAAGAGCTGAGAAAAGAACTTCAGCTAGAGCAGACATGAGTCAATGCCATTTTGCGTAAATGGGAGGATCGATAGGAGCAGATTGGTGGCTGCGAACAAGCACAAATCAGGACGAGTGAGGAGAGCCGGTTCCTGCAGCTGGGCAGATTCGGGAAGTCGAGCACACAAACACAGAGAAGAGCCGGGATTTCGTGAGTGCAAAGGTGCAGAACCCAGCTCAGAACCGCCTCTCACACGCCAGGAGGGGCTGGTGGAGCTGGGCTTCTCCCCAGGCGAACGAGCAACCTGTGTGCACCAAGGAGGACACTTGCAAAGAGCAGAAAGTCTGCCAGGAGAGAAAAGAGCCTGAGAAGTGGGAAGCGCTGGAAGATGGAGGAGCAGCTGGAGCCTGTGAAAACGGTGTGTAGTGTCATGAGATCAATACCCGCCCTTCAGCCGCAGCCACAGGACAGGCAGCCCTGCGGTTCAGTGCCCGGGGTCAGGCATTGCCCACTCCCAGTTTTCCAGGAGGACAATGACCATTTATGGCAAAGTCAGGGTGACCAGTGATGACATGAGGGCACAGGGAGAGCAGCATCAGGGAGGGAGGAGAGTGTTCAGAGGTTGCTGCATGTCAGCAGGGCTGCGGGAGGGAACGTGGCTGGAATTCAGGAGGAATGAACGCTGCTTCTGCTGCAGGAAGGGTGCAAATGTCTAGTGGGGGCTTGTCGTTGGGAGGAGAATCCAGCCATTCGCAAGGTTTTAGAGGAAAGAAAAAGAAAGAAAACAAGGTGGGCACAGGAGCTCTGGGACTACGGAGCAGTCCCCTGCCTACAGGGTCCCCAGCTGCAGACCCAGTGGTCCAGTCAGCCCAGGGTAGTCATGAGTCGTGAGTGTGGCAAGGGACACCGAGCTGGCCATGGGGCCAGCAGAAAGGTTTCCAGACCATGTGGGGAGGTGCTGATGCTGTGGTGCATTAGTGAGACTTCGCTGGGTGGTGCAGAGGGAGCGGGGAGCTCACCTGAGGAGGAGGAAGCTGAGCTGGGCTACCAGGAAGCCAGGAGATGGAAGAGTCCATCAGAGCTGGCATGGTGCGACATGGTCAGCCTGGAGGAGCCAGGCCAAGCAGGGAGATGGCTGTGGCACTGGGAGCAGAGCCCTTCTCTCAGGCACGCTGCTGTGGGTAAACCTGGCACGGGAAAGCCTGCAAGAGCTGGCAGCCTCAACCCGATTTCAAAAACAACTTTGACCCAGGAATCCCCTCCTTGGATCTAATGCACCAGGGTTTCAACAAGGAGCCGAGGTCTCACATGGTGCTTTCTCAGGAGGTTTGGGGCCTAAAGGGCTCACACCAGCAGGGTTTTTGTTCCTAAATTTCTTCTTCGCCACCGTCAACTTTTCTCTTTACCTAAAATAAACCTGCTCGAAGCACCAGTAGGTATCCACAGAGCCTTTGCCTCAGTTTAATGAAGAAGAGGTGGAAAAACACATGCCTGGCTCACTTGGAAGACAACACTCAGACGATCTTGGCCAAGACCCTCAGGAGGGCACCCACCGCAGCTCCCTCCCTGCGCCCCGTGGCTCCCCAGAACCAGGGGCATACCAAGCATCTGGTGTACCCAGGGCACTGCTGCAGTCTGGGCTACCAGAAACCCAGCTTACCTTCCCCGGCACCAGTTGCCTCACTGGGAGGTGGAGGGTGCAGGTAAGAGGAGGCACAGCAGAGAGTGTGCGTCCCAGCAGTGCCCTCTAGCCTTTCCGCCAGGGGAGGAGGAGACATCGAAGGCATGGTGCAACCAGGATATCAGCGGCATCTTCGTTTCATTTTCCAGCGGCTGCGGGGGTTTGCAATTAGAGCTGCTGATGCGAGGGTCATTAGCTGGGTGATCAGCCAGCCCTTGGAGGGGGTTCTTTGCCTTCCTGCTAATTAAATTGCGTTTGATTTGCAATCAAATCTGAGACAAGTGAGCTGGAGGTAGATGCGGGAGCAGCTGATGGGTGCTGCTCCGCACAAAGCACAGGCCAACGCCACGGTCTCGCTGGGTCTGTAGAGCCACATCCCAGGCAGATGGGGGACACTGCTGGGAAACGGGCTGCGGCACAGGAGATGGAGGGACATGTCTGCAGCCAGGCAGGGCAGAGCCGTGTTTGCAGTAGGGGCAGGGCCCCTGCCAAGCTGTGGAGTTTGAGACGTGTCACAGGCACCCGGGGACCTA
>NW_010410412.1:1175-4539 GCF_000710305.1 Buceros rhinoceros silvestris | reverse complement strand
GCCTTCCCCGCAGCGCTGCCTGGGCGTCCAGGGGTTGCGGGGTCCTGATCTGTTCCCGGCTGACACCCCAACCCCGCACCAACCGGGGTGCCGGCAGAACCCGACTGCAGCAAGTGTCCCGTTTTCAGAAAGCTGCTGCTTTGTGGGTGCCTCCGCCACAGGGGCACCTCTACAGTCTAATGGCCCTGCTAAAGAACCTCCCTGTCTCAGCCCGCAGTGTTTCGGATGTTCCGAACACGGCCCAGAACCGGTGAAGATGCCAGCAAAGCACCGAAGGCCCCTTGGAACCCAAGGAGCTGCCCCTCGCTTTCCCGCTGCGGCTGGAAGTCAGAAGACAGAGAGCTGTGGGATACACGAGGAGGAACAGAGCAGGGAGAAGAAAAACTAGACCAAAAAATGGAAAACAGTACGAAAAATAGACAAACAGAAAATTCACAAACGTAACGAAACCAAATTTTGTTGTTCATTTTGAAGTGACTGCAGTCGCTAGAATTGACAGTGCTGTACAAATAGAGGCTGGAAGGAAAACGCTGGTAGTGCAAACGGCAATCCTAATTTCTCCCTACATTTTGTATCTTGTTAACTATGTAAAGCAACCACTGCTTGCTCCTCTCACACAAAATGAGATGTTACGAATTCTAATGGAGGATTAGACACTTGGGTTTGTGTAGCGTAGGATTACTTTTTTTTGTGATGTCCTGTAGAGAGAACTTACAGGGCAAATTCGAAAGAGAATTACAGGCCAAAGTGTGAAGACGAATATTACTACTTACAAACCAAATAAAATATAAACCTTAAAATCATTCAGGAGTTTTAAAAGCTTCAGGAAGCTAACGATTTTATTTCAATATTATATAGTATTTCATTTACCTCACTTGGATGGGGAAAAAAATTGATTTAGCTAAGCAGCTGAAGCAGGGTGTGAACAGCTTAGGAAATTTGTACTTTGTTAACATGACACAATAGAAGAGTGTAGAGAGATAATAAAACATTTAAAATCATTTCAGAAAAAAAGGATACGAGCAGACAAAACTAAAAAGCAAAATTTGCCTCAATAAATTGACGAGCCAGATACATCAAACAGAATCAAAACAACCTAAATCATGGGCGATACTGAAAAAAAAGCATTTAAAGTCAAACAGCAATCTTGAGCAAATAAATGTAGAAGAAGAAGAAGGTAAAAGAGTTAAGCGAAGTTAAGAGAGTTTTAAAACTTTACTGCTTCCCAGATCGGCGAGATAGATTTGCGATCCCATTCGACCGTAAAGGCAGATGAGCAATAAAACCCAGTTTTTCTAAGTCGGAGGCTGGAAGCTAAATGTCCCGCAGAAGAAGTTCAGTGTTCGGGTCGCACCGGAACAGAAAGCTGCTGTCCGGTCCGTCAGGCCCTGAGCAACACGGGGGCGGCTGGTTGCCCTGCGGGGAATGCGGGCAAAGCTCTGGAGCTGCCGGTGCTCCCGCCTGGCTGCCGAGCAGCCTGCCCTTGGCCATCACCTCCCGGAGCCCTCGCTTCCTTACCGGCGAATCCGTAATGAGCAGGGACAGACAATTCTTTCCTGCTTGAATTTCTGTTCTTTCTCAGGGTTTTTTTTTTCTCTCCTTCTCTCTTTCACTGTTCCTCTGAAAAAATCTGATGGAATGTTGACCCTCGGCCCCTTCTTTTTGTCCTCATTTGAAAACCATAGGGACAGTCCTGACCCGGCAGGCTTCAGGCAGAACTGTTTTCAGCTGATGGCAGCTGCTTTTTTCTGTCGCTGACGTAGAAAATAACAATAATAATAAAAAAAGCCTGTTGTGCTCTTTAGTACCTGTTTCGGTCTCATCACTGGAAGTTTTCCTGTCTGCCAGTCTCGCTACCCGCACAGAGCTTCACAAACGCTGGGCGTGTGCCCCAGCGGCTGCTCAGCAGTTGCTGAGGCGTGAGAGCAGCGGAGTGTTTCTTGATCAGCTCCCCCGCAGCGAGACACTTCTGGGGGGTAGCTAGAAGGAAGAACACAGAGCAGGAGAGGCTCTTTCGCGAAGCTTGATAACGGCGTGTACAGAAGCCAGGGGAGTTTACCGGGACGTGGACACAATTATTCAAACCGCACCAAACGTCCCTTCGCAGCTCCGGGGGGTTCACGGTACATTTCACTGGTGTGGTAGCGCTCTGTGCTGGCTGGCAACCCCCTCCTCACCTGTGCCCTGTGGGGCTTCATGCCCACTCGGCTGAGTTCTCTGCGAGGTGTTGGCTAGAAATAAGTGATCATTAAGCTCTTTAGCAGACTCGTATCTGCAGTCCAGAGCTCGAAAAGTTTCTGACTGGGGACTCCACCACTGCCCTGGGCAGCCTGGGACAGGGCTTGACAACCCTCCCTGTAAAGAAATTTTTCCTGATATCCAATATTAGGGTATTAAAAATATTCAATATCTCATCTCCCGACAGAATTCTGATGTAGTTTTACTTGTCAGAATGCAACAATTCCAGATAGACATGGAGATGATCAGAGTTGGTGAATAAAATTTGACTAAAATTCGGCTTTTCCTAGAGGACTTATATAACCGTGTACCATCACTAAGCAAATAGAGTGCTAAGCAGTATTACTGCTGCACTAAACGGAAGCACTAACATGGGCTTTCAACATTTAAATTAAACCCCACCTTGGTGGAAAAGAGCTGCTAGCATCTTTTTGCTTCAAACAAAGACTTCATAATTCAAAGAAAACCTCCTGCATCCAAGACGCCTCTTTTTCCCACAGAAGTTGAAGAATTTTTCCATTCTATGCCCTGATATTGTCAAACAAAGATTTCTAAGCGCTTTCAAAGAAATACTAATGGAGAATTTAATTTTTACGTCATTAGGCAATAAAAGAGGCAGCTGAGAGAGAACACGGTCTCAGCGATCTTTACGGAGATAGCTGTGCTGTGGTGCGGCCGTGAAAGGGGGTGATCAGGAACCAAGTCCCTCCTGTGAGATGAGCCATTTGTGGCCAAGCCTCTGCGCTCGCAGCCAGCAGGGAGGTGAAGGATCAGCCAGGTGACGCACAGGTAACAGGTGATGTGTGAAGCAGAGGTATGATGCTTGTACCAGGGAAGACTGGGATTCTCCGGCAACCTCACGCACAGGCCATTTGGCTTGTAACCCGCTGAAAATGTCACTGAAAGTCAGTTTCCCCGTTTAATTTGAAATGTGTGTAGATAACACCACTCCAATTTTATTACATCAATTTAAGCAACTAAATCCAGTTGGAATGTTGCTCACCTGTTGTTACAGACAAATGTAGGAAAGACCAAAAAGTTTCAGAAATGGTCATGTTTGGCATTAACATATGAGCAAAATTAGACTGGAAACACCTGGGGATTTCTGCTCCTCCTAAAGGAAACG
>NW_010410412.1:0-1066 GCF_000710305.1 Buceros rhinoceros silvestris | reverse complement strand
CTCCGCTCGTCCAAAAAGCACCCAGAGTGCTAGCTTGGATCCGGGAGCACTTCGGGATTACCCACCAACAGAGCTCCCACACGGAGGCAAGAGGTGGCCAGCAGCCAGAGATGCGGGCAGAAAACCGTGGGTTACCTGAGTGTGCTGGAGATGCTTGAGGAGCAAGGTTGGGTGGACCGGGGTGAGATGAACACAATGAGCAAAACTGTGTGGTGCCCTGAGCAGCTTCTCAGGGAAGCTCTGAGAAGAAGCTTAGAACAGTGGGGGGGAAGATAGACTTGCGTGAACATAAAGTATTTCTGAAGGGTTTTGAAAAGACAGATGTTTCCCCCTCATTGTTCCCTTATTGTTCTCTGCTTGTGTTGCTTCACTTCTGTTGGATGATGACTATGAAGTGGCACACTTGGTGGTAGAACTGGTCGAGTTTTAGACTACTGGAAAGTTTTCAGTTGCTAAAATTGACATTTTTCAAATGAAAAACTAACAGCAACCGAATATTACAATTGAAAGAATTTCAATTGCCAAACTTGACCAGCAGGGGAATTTATATGTCAGCATCTTCCTTTCTTTTGAAAATGCCATTGTTACTCTATTTCAAAAGTTCAAGTTCAAAATGTTCTACTTTTATCTTTTTTTCCATTTTAAGTAAAAAAATAACCTAGTAAAAATTTCCCATAAAGGAAAATCTGTTTTTCAGGCACCGCCGTTATCTAACTTAGCAACAATTTCTGCTCTTAGTTTCTAGTCCAGCCTTGAGGGACCGAGTTTACATCTCATTATATTGTAGACACTTACGGCATGTAATTGATTATCTCTTTCAAAAAGGAAAAATGTCCCTGGGATTTGTTTGGTGCTGCTTTGAAATGGAACTCTGCTGTTATCCTGGGGAATGCTTTAAGTTATCAGACACGATGCAAGAAGCCTGGTTTACATTTACGGTACCAGCTGTCACGGTCTTGTGAAAAATTGAAGTGCACACTTGTGTGTCTTGCTTTTTGCAGTTCGATCCCCTTCACTCCTTTCCTGTTTCGTTCATATTTTCTACTGTTGTAATTTTACAAAAATT
>NW_010410411.1:5024-5277 GCF_000710305.1 Buceros rhinoceros silvestris | reverse complement strand
GGCTCAGCCCAGGCCCCTGCGCAGCCTCACCCTCCTCCAGCCCAGCGCAGAGAACAGCCCCGCTCCCGGCTGGCGGGGCCCTGGGAACAGCAGTGACCTCATTTGTGGCTCAGCCGGTGGCTGGCGCCGCAGGAGGGTCCCTGGCTAGCAGACCCCAGCACACTGCTCGGCCCTGGGGCGAAGGCTTGTGCGGGGAGCGGTGCCGCCTGGCCGTGCCATCGCTCCGGGCCCCCAGCACCCGAGGTCTGGCAAA
>NW_010410411.1:4269-4736 GCF_000710305.1 Buceros rhinoceros silvestris | reverse complement strand
CAGAGGATCGTCAATGGCTCGTTCACTCCCGTGGTGTCTGAACCCCCATTTCTGGTTTGCTGGTTCATGCTCTGACCCCCTCGGGAACAGACCATTCCTCCCTCAGTGCTCCCCACAGAAACCTCTACAGTGAGCCCTTCACCCACCCAGACCGGTGTAGAAACTGAGCTGTTCCAGGCTCTCGGGCCACAGGGGATGCACAGAGAAAAACCTCCCGGTCCCCGGGGCCAAAACCAGCCCCGGCTTTGCAGAGCAGCCATTTGTCTGCAGCAGAGACAAGAGCCAGGAGCCTGGAAAACATCCACTTACAGAGAAAAACGTGAACAATCATGACGTGACGTGACAAACACTCAGAACAGAAAATGAAAAGGCCCCTTTCCCACTGCCCTTTAGCTCCATGCATTTACCCGGACAATACGGCCGTGGCTGCAGTCACAACCCACCGGGACACAGGGACATCGGTGTCG
>NW_010410411.1:3648-4037 GCF_000710305.1 Buceros rhinoceros silvestris | reverse complement strand
GCGGGAGGGTCTCACACCGCACCGCAAAGACAGCGGTTTCACAGCCAGACAACCCGTGTCTGCAAAGAGATGCGGGTCCTTTTTCTCATCCTACCGGATGAGCAGAACTGCAGGGACACGGTGGCTCTGTGTGTGCCGGGGACGACAGGTCCCTGCCAGCAGACCACGCTCTGCACCGGGTAAACGACGGCACAGGCACAGCGCACCCACCACCACCACAGCACCCAGAGAGCCCCACGCCGGCCCTGCCAAACCCCGCGGGCTGCCCAGCTCTTGCTTTCAGTTTTCTTCTCACAAAACCGTGCTGAGCAACGTGAACAACTTCTGAGGAGAGGGCAGAGAGCTGGGGGGGCTCAGCCTGCAGCAGAGGAGGCTGGGGGGAGGCCTGA
>NW_010410411.1:2714-3233 GCF_000710305.1 Buceros rhinoceros silvestris | reverse complement strand
TGGAGGAACTTGGAAGGTCCCTCCAGCCCAAACCATCCTCTGATTCTACTTCTGGAGATGATGCAGAGGTACCCCAGCCCAGCAGCTCATCCCCTTTCACCATGCCTAGCTGCAAACCTGTCCCTGCCTGATATCCATCCCACGGCACAGCGACTCCTCGCAGCCCCAGTGCCTCACCACATGCGGCACATCCCGGCCACATGCGCCTGCCCGGCTGCAGGCAGAGCCGAGACCTCTCCCTGCCCGTGCCCAGGCTCCCATCCAGCACCCCCTGGGTGCTGTGCGGGTTCCCCTGGTTTGTCTGCAGCTGGCAGGGAGGTGCCAGCATGGCACCTGTGTCAAGACTAACCCAACCTGTAAAGCAATTAGTCACCGGCAGCGGAGAGCACGGGCCCTTCCGCCAAGAGGAGCTCCGCTCGCTCAGGGACAGCTGAGACAGGACCGCGCGCGGGGAACAGGCGCTGCCAAATCGATCCCAACAATCCAATAACCAGGATGGGTCAATCCTCCCACCCGGGG
>NW_010410411.1:1944-2592 GCF_000710305.1 Buceros rhinoceros silvestris | reverse complement strand
GGGCTGGCACACCACCGGGCAGGCGTCTGGCTTCAAACCACCGACACACAGCTCAGGAGAGCACTCCGGCCCCTGCTGAGTGGGACGGGAAAGGGCTTCGCCAGCGCACTGGACATGGTGTCGGCTGGTGTTAGAGAATCCTGGAACACAGAGCACTGGGGCCTCGGGGAGCACTTGGGCCAACCGTTGTGTAGACAAGGTGGCCCAGCGCCCCGTCCAGCCCAACCTTAACCGTGTCCAGCGCTGGGGAGAGACGCTGTTCTCTGGCAGAGGGTGCCCCAGCTCCTGGGTCCTCACCCCAGCGACCACATTATCGTGGCAGCAGGAGGGCTGGTCCCTGCAGGGGCAGCTCCCACCATCTCCTGGACACATCTCATCCCCTCTTGGAGCTTTGTCACGCTCGAGGAGGAGACCTGCCTGTCTCCAAGACAGAGGTGTCGAATTCTTGACGAAGCCCAGAATACGCCCTGGGCAAGGCCTGAGCCTTCCAGCTGCCTCGCTAACTGAACCACCACTGCGGGGCACAGGCTCTCGGCTGGGGGCAGAGCTACGTCTCCTGCTCTGAGGGCCTCTTGAAGCCGAGGCCAGACACAGTCCATACTGGGGCAGCCCCCAGCCGACAAGGTTTACCCCACCACACGCAGGCAG
>NW_010410411.1:1442-1887 GCF_000710305.1 Buceros rhinoceros silvestris | reverse complement strand
CCCCTGCTCGGGGGCCCTTTTGAGGCCGAGCCCAGACACAGTCCATACTGGGACAGCCACCAGCAGACAAGTTTTACCCCACCAGAAGCTGGCAGTGGCTGGATGCTTTGCCAAGCTCTGTCCTAGCCCGGAGGCAGCGGGTCCAGCTCAGTTCTGTGGCCTGTGCACTCCAGGTGGGCTTTAGAGTGAGCGTTAGAAAGCAGCGAGTGTTACAGCAAGAGGAACGTGCTTCACTCACCGTGAGCTCCTTCCTGCCCAACGCCCCGCTGCCACGGACCACCTCACCGCGGAGCACTGCCCGTCTTCCCCAAACAAGTCTCAGACAAAACATGTGCTACTTATTGTTCCCTTCTGAAACTCCGGTTTCAGAGCCTCAGGACAAGGAACCGGTGCTGCCCTGCTCCCCCAGCCCCACTGCTCCTGGCCAGTTACCAACCACCGCCCG
>NW_010410411.1:823-1242 GCF_000710305.1 Buceros rhinoceros silvestris | reverse complement strand
GATGAGCAAGAACGGGCAGAAGGAAACGCTCAGAGGCCCCAGAGGGAGCACCCAGGAGTGAGGCGAAGATGGCACCGTTGCGAAGCATCGCCCCAGCTCCCGAGATACAACAGCACCTGCTCGCAGTCAGTGCAGCCCCGCAGCAGAGTCTGACATGGGGAGAGAGCAGCTCCTCCCCGGGGGGCTGGGACAGCGGGGGAAGACAGACAGACGTCTGCAATAACAACAACAGAACAGCCCGGCACACGATCAGACTCTGGAACACCAGCACTCCGACGCCGGCTGCCTGCTCTCCGGCCCTAACGCCTTCCCGAAACTGGGGCTTTTGTGGAGCTGTGCTGCCCAGAGCTCCTGCCTTCCCCTGGCCGGTTCGGCCCTAGAACCGGAGAGCCACGGGCGCGCTGCCGGGTGTTGGGACC
>NW_010410411.1:264-694 GCF_000710305.1 Buceros rhinoceros silvestris | reverse complement strand
GCCACGGGAGCGCTGCAGGGTGTTGGGATCTGCACCGAGCACCGCAAACGCTCGGATCTGTACGACCGTGCTGCCGCTCTGAGGGTTCACTAAGCTCTCAGCCTCAACAGCTTCCCACAGTGAGCCATCCCAGGGCTCAGCCGGTGCTCGTGGTGAGGTTCCCCTCTCCTCAGCTGCCAGCACATGCTGAAGACCCCTCCAGCCAACAGCCTCTTCTTCTGCGAACGGTTTGGGGAAGAGGCGGTCTCGGCGCGCGGTCTGCAGGAAAATCCTTGGTTTAGGGAAACTGCGCCCGGTATGTAACGCTGGCAGAGCCCGGCTGCACCCACACCAGCTGGGTGCAGGGACGGAGAAGGTGGCCTCTCGGAAAGAGCCCCCAAACACGTCAAACCCCACGACCAAGACGACCAACCCCAGCACCTGCAGATGA
>NW_010410411.1:0-219 GCF_000710305.1 Buceros rhinoceros silvestris | reverse complement strand
TGCACCCAAACCAGCTGGGTGCAGGGACGGAGAAGGTGGCCTCTCGGAAAGAGCCCCCAAACACGTCAAACCCCACGACCAAGACGACCAACCCCAGCACCTGAAGATGAGACGTGGGCCACTGAGGTGGCAGCGTTAGACAAACGCAGCCCAGCACTGACCGGGGCACAACGGCCCCGACCAAGGGGATTTCGATCTGCTCGGGGGGGAGCCTCTGTG
>NW_010410410.1:0-12176 GCF_000710305.1 Buceros rhinoceros silvestris | reverse complement strand
TTTTATTACTTAAAGATTAAAAAAAAACCCCTAAACACATCATTGACAAAATTCTCACTGAAAAAACTGCATCAAAACCGATTGATTTACCCAGGACATTAATTTTATCAGCAGTTCTAACTGTGTTTCACTTTAGCCACTAGTGACTATTACTGAACATGCAGTGCAGGAATGAGGAAATGTTTAACATACATTGCTCTCGCTCATGCACACAATTATCACCCTGTATTAGCTGGCCCTGGTCATACAATATCCCTCTTTACATCTGACAGTGCTCGGCACATCCCCAAGTACTACCTATAAAAAGCTGTGCTCTTTATTACTCTTTACATTCTTCTTTCTTTTTATCTACCTGTTCATTTACTTATTTACAAACTATATATTGATTTATTTATTTATGAAGCCTTCATTGTTCAGTTACTAGTTCTTCAGCATGCTCGTTCTATTTTATGTCAATGTTTGGGGCTGAAGTGTTCTCCTGTGTATATTTAAATGCCACTGTGTTTTAGTAAATGAAAAAAGAATTACACAAATGTTCAGTATAATAGTGTAAAAAAATGCTGTACAAGAACATAAAAATAAATAGGATATTCTTCCATATTCTTCTTTAGTATTCTTCCTATGCCTATTTCGATTCTTTTTTTTGAAAACAAATTCATAGAAATATAATTAAATGACTGCAATTATTTCATTAAAATATTATTTTCAAATGTTGATCCATATTTCAACCACACAAGTACCACATGATGAGCAGGATGAGCAGGAACTTTCCATTTTATATCAGTGGCTCATGCAAACTTGTTTTGCTGTTCTTCACAGTGAAATGTATTTTGTCATAAAGAGAAAAGCAGCACGGCATGTGGTAAAAAACAGATGAGCTCAGCTGGAATTTGAAAAATCTATTTTTTATTTACAAAGTCTTCCTGAAACTTATAGACACTTTTCAAAAAGTGCATTAGATGTTGCCACAGTCTTACTCAATTTGTTACTAACCTTCTAAAATAGAACTATTTTTCATACTTCCTCCTACTTTAATGATTGACATGAGTTTTTCAAAAAGCCCTTGTAATTGTCATGCTGTATCTAAACCTTTAATAAAGGTTGATAACTTTAATCCCTTTTATATTACCTCTATGTTGCAAATTCAAAAATGTTATATTACAGGCAGTACCATAAAGGGAACACACCAAAGTCTGTGTTAAAACTGTGTTCAAAATATTGAACTTTTATAAGAAGTATAAAAGTAAACATCTTACTTTAATGACTATAAACAATTATGAACTCCATTTCCTTCCTTTTGGAGTCCAGGAACACTAGCCTGGCTAATAAACTGAATGCAAAGCAACAATAGTCTGCAGGTTTTTTTCCTCTAGAACGAGAACACTGTCACCATCTTACGTCAATAATTTTCGTGGGATAGAATAGAATTATGTCAATGGTGCTACATCAGGATTACAACCAGGTGGACATGGATTGGATCCAGTTGCCAAATGAATTATTTTTCAAATAAAATTCCTTGTAAAACTTAAGAAGAATGAATAATTTTACAAAGGTATAGGTTTTGGAATCAAAATTAAAATGGAAGTACATTTATGCATGAATCTCTGAAGTTTTTATTAAAAATGTCATCTATAACTAAAAAGTTTACATAAAGAATACTATTTTGGGAATAGTCTTGGCTTAAATAAAAACCTTTTTAAATAAAGAAGATTGGGTTTATAGAGAAACAGTCTTTCTTTAAGCTGGAAGAAAAAACAGAGTGGCAAAATAAAATATGAAAAAAGGCTCCAATTCTGCCATTCCAGAAGTATTTCTTAGGATTAAACTTTAAAAGGACTAAGAAGGTTTTGTAACTTTCCAGGTGTCTGATCTAGCTTTGGGCTAAACACTCTCTTAAAACAACTTGAGCAGAACTTGAGCCTGCATGGTCTTTTTTTCCCATAAGTTTTACTGTAGCTCCTTTTCTTTGGAACATACTTTCCCTGGTAAGAACAGAAGTTTCAGCAGAGGCAAATTTGAGATGTTTTTTTATGCTCCTTTAACTAAGGTTAGCTTCAAGAACCAAAATAACCAATAGAAGATTGAAAAAAAATTGGGATAGGGCATTTGGGAGACTGGTGGCTTTTTGCCCAGCCTAGTGGTTTATGACTTGTTCTTTTTTATTACATATTCTGCAGTTATGACTCAATCACTGAGTTGAATTCACAGTAGAGACGATAATAGAAACCAATACCACGCAAGAGAATAAACAATGAAAGCTCTTTATTAATAACAGCTTTCTTCTGCACAGATGAAAATTGAGTCGGATCACAAGAGCTTCTAATTTTTGCCCAAATTTAAAGGTAACACAGAAAAACAAACAAACAAACAAAAAAACCCCCAAAACACAACCCTGTAAAGTCCAACACTAAAGTTTCAAGGTTCAACTTCCAAGTTGACTGCTCTGTACAAGAATCTTATGATATTATACTCCCTGTGACATACATCAGACCTGATAATTCTTCTGCAAGTAAGGGAGTAGACCCTAAGCTGTTGAGACAAACTATTATGAAGTCAGTGGGTTACTCTACATTTCAGTAAGACTGATCTCAGAGCAGCCATGAATACCTGCCTGCCTCACATTTGTTTGACTCCTCACCAGAAAGCTTGCAAACTACCTACCTGCAAGAGACTTTTGGGCATGATGTCTATATATAGCTTTCAGCCACAAAGCAAAGGACAAAATTCTGTTTGAGATTATATGTTGCATCCATTTAACTAAACGTAGGTGCCTAGTGCCATTTTGTTGCCCTTCATTTGGCTAGGAGATATAACGAGGGATGTATGGAAGATCTGTGACTTAGGGGATGTTCAGCTAGGCTAGAATACCACTACCGTACCTAAAATGACAGAAGGTGATTGCTCTTAGGTTGCTGAAGTTAGCCAAAGACATCAGAGTTTACTTTCAGAAAGTTTTTGGTTACGGTAGCTTAAAGTGCAAGTTCTCATTACAGTTAATGAAGTGTTAGTTCGTCAAAACCCTCTCTGTAGCTTAGAGTGATTAAAGTGACATGTTACGACAGATGGGATTCTTTGCCTGTACAGAGACACTTGAGATACTGTAGCATATCTTGCCCAGTTTCCTTCCAGAGGCTGCTTCAGAAAACCATAGGAACCTTGTAGTACCTGTGTTGTGTCTGCCAGTTGAAATGGATGTCTTAGATACCCAGGGAGATCTCAAATAGTACTAGATACCCCTGTTTTGGGCATAGATACTACTCATGTTGAGTATTACTTATCCATTGAAATGCTTTCTATGCTGCTGCAGCTTTCGGGAGCAAAGACTGAGGTAATACCATGTACCTTAGAGCAGGCATTTAAAATTTCTGCTGACGCCTGTGTTTAGGCATCCAAATTCCACCCTTTGCTCACATGCAGGTATTTAGATTTAGGTACCATGTTCACTAGTTTAAACCAAGTCTACTTTCAGAGTGATATTTGGGATAACTTGTCCCTGAATAGTATAGACATATGCTGTAGGAGTTTTGTTTGATTAGTGGAACTATGGGGCTTCTCCTTAGCTTTCCCTATTGTTATTTTTATAAATCTCTTCATTTGTAGAATAAATAACTATTTTCCCTGATATCAAAATAAGTGGCAATAGTGTTCCTTTTGTATCTATAACTCTTATGTTGATTTTCTCTACCGATAAAGCACTAAGCTACCTGAAAAATGATAGAAATTTTGTGCAAACCACCTGAATCCACATTTAGACAACTTTCTGCAGAAGAGCTTATGATATAGGGCAATTTTAAGGATATCTTACCAATTACTTAAAACACCTGAGCTGAATCGTCATAAAAGGTATTGCTTGTCCTATTATCAACACAACATTTCAAGAAAAAACATTTAATATTGAGCAGTCTCACTTCATATGAAACATCTGATGTCTTTCTCCCTCTGACAGTTTTGTATGCTCTACTCCATACATACATTTTCTTCACCGAGAGCTGCACCAGTAATTAGGACTTTGTAATTAGGACTATCTGACATGGCTGGATATAGTAGTGTTAAGTCCACTGAAGCTCATGCATAAGCAGAAGACATCACTGAAAACTCATGTTTAGAGCAAAACCTGGGTTTGTGTTGCCAGCTCCTGTGATTTGTCAGAAGTGTCAATATACGGTGAGATTCAAGTCTAGATTCAGACATCTAACTTCAGGAAACTGCAATGCAGACATTCACATATCTGCTACTTACTTAATGTGATACCGTATCTGATGAAAATAATAAGGCTCATTCAGTGCTCACCCATAAGCATGAAATGCATTTTGAAAGGCTCTGAGATGTATCTTCCAGCCTCCAGCTGATCCTGCAGAAGACCATGGACATTCTTTGCTTCGTATATATCTATCAGATGCCACCAGGTAGCTTAAAAAGTCTCAGGTTTCAGCATATACATGGAAAACCACTTGAGGGCTACAGTATCAGTCTCCAGAACTTTAGGATAGGCTGCTGCGAGATAAAAGCTGTAACATTCATTCTCACAGGCTTCAGTTTCAGGTTATGGTGCTATAGATCTAAGACTATAGGAACCTCCTCTTTACCAATTTCCAGATGAACACACAAACTTGTGGTTTATGAGAAGCCTTTTCTACTACACTACTGCCAGGAAATAAAAATCAGAAACAAGACCTTCCTCTAGCAGGATGTAATTTTTCCTCTTCCAGCTTGTGCTGACAAGATATTTTAGTTCTTGGAGTTGGAGTTTTCCTTTTAGGAGGCCAAAAGTTTTGGGGTTTTTTGTTCCAATGCTTGTCTTGCTGTGCTTGACTGAGCGTCCAGATCCTCAATCAGAGCAAGTTCTCTGGAGAAGAGTGGGGGCTAATTCTGCTTCTCTTTTCGTATAGAGACACAAATCATCCTTTCCATGTAACACTGACTGATCAATCACAACACTCAATTTTTCTTTATTTGATTCTTTCCTTTTGTGACTCTCTATACCACTGCTGTAATGACAGCATGGTAAAAGGAGGAAAGATAATCTGGATTTCCAAGGAAAAATATAGAATAAACTTTTTTCCCTACCCAAATTCTTCAAAAGTTTTCTCAGACCATTTTATATAGTGTTTAGTTCTGTATTCAATTAATTCTCCTTTCCAACCCTTCATACATTTCATCCCTTCATGTGGCCGCCTAGCCATCCTTGATACACCTCACAAGACACCTCACCTGTATAAACCAGTTAGAGAAGACATGGGGACTTGGAGCTCTAAAACTAGTACTTCCTTTCATTTCAGCAGTTCTTAAAGGTCCCGTGGTGACATTAAGTTATAATTTCCCGTAATTTTCTAGTGCAGTGTTTCCAAATTTGTTTAGATGATGTTTTTACGCAAGCCCTAGTGAACATAGTCAACTTTTTAATGCAAAGTGGGTTTGTGGGGCAAAACTTATGTCCCACAGCTTAGACGTTCTTAGAATGTTTTTCAGCCTATTTGCAAGAGTTCATCAGCACAGGGAAAAGTTTCTCCCGCAATTGGAATTTGTTCTCTTTTCTGGATGCTTGTTTCCATTACTTATATTGAAGCTATTGCTGTACATGAGGATATATCGGTTTAAAGCCAATTCTGCTTTAGTTGCAGGAGAAAGCAGGAGAAAGCAGGAGAAAGCAGGTGAAAGCAGGTGAAGAGGACAAAAATGTTCATTCACTTGCAGCCATACGCATCTGTACTTAACGCAGCCCCAGCAACCCCATTCTCCTGCATATTATAGCTTTGGTATAATAGTTTACACCCATGTAAGTCATGAGAAAATTGTTCCTAACTCAGAAAGCTTGTGTTCAAAAGAGAATTAAATTCAGAACTCTTTTGAAGAATCAATGTGGAGAAGGGAGAGTACAATGGAAAGCTGTTTATTATGCCTTTGTTCTCTGGAGAGAGTAGGCCCCATAGTATTTGAACCTGGCATGTTCTTAGATATGATTGGAAAATGTACAGTGTACTCTTTAATACTTCTCCTCTCCCTCTTTCCTATGGGAGTGCAGACACAGTGCTGCAGTCAGCTGATGGCAAATTTAACGCCAGCTGGTTTTGCACATAAGTGGATCAAATGATTTTGACCGAAACGTGATATGACCAGTGCCAGCACGATTCGGCCTTAGAAATTAGGGAAAACACTTAGATTTTACTCCTAATACTTACTCGTGCAGAGATACATAGTATTTGGCACTCATTTAAATTTAGTTGTCATGTATTTAGTTATAAAGCCAAGTCATTTTGCCAAATCAGTCACTTAGATTTTACTCCTAATACTTACTCGTGCAGAGATACATAGTATTTGGCACTCATTTAAATTTAGTTGTCATGTATTTAGTTATAAAGCCAAGTCATTTTGCCAAATCAGTAAGTTCATGTGTGTGTGTGTGTGCTTGCATGTATGCAATTATATACCTTTCCCAGATATGAAACTGTCCTAATAGGAAGAAGGAATATGTAACAAAGTGATGATTTTTCTGGTTAGTGGAACCTGCATGTGGAGAAGAGTACAGCCTCATAAAGCTGATTGAGTACAATGAATTATCGATCAGTGCAGTTCAATTACTGTAGAAGTGAAGAATAAAAGTTAACAGACTGTGATGGTTATTTATTATGACAAATTTAGTGATAAGTATTAGAAAGAAGAGGATTTTTTTTTCACTACCATAACAAATCACAATGTCATTAACTAGATTTCACTGCAACATGATTCTTGAGCCATAGTACTGGGAAAAAAAAAAGAAAAAAGAAAAAAACCCACAACCTAAAATATCCGGATGAAGAGATCCGATTTTATTAAATTTTTCTCCATGCTGACCACAATGAGAGTCTAAGGAAGAGATGAATCATGTTAAGTAAGAAGGCAAGTAAGTTTATTATGTGTTTGATATCATATCTTGTGAAGAAAAAATCTGCATACTGCAGTGCTTCGTCCACTGCTGCTCACAGTGCATCCAGAAATAGATCAGCATGCATTGAAGACAGGCAAGCAAACCCATGTTCAGAGTTGGTCTGTAGTTAGATTCAGTAATAAAAATGATGACAGTCTCTGGGACCTAGAAAAAAGAAGGAGAATATGTTTTTAGTCCAAATTAGTATGTGAGAATGCGGCATTTCTAGGGGATTTTAGAAAAGTGAAATGTAATGAAATCTGTCCTTGAAGGCACGTAAGAGGACATCGTGTGTACCTGTGAGAAGCAGCGTGTGATACTGAGGAGAAATAACTGTGTAAAGTGCAGAACAGCCCCAAAACAAATCTAAAATTAGATTAAGTCAAAAAGCATAATAAGGCTGATTAGTTTTACATCTCTGAAAAATTGCTGTAGAGATACATTTGGCCATTGTTTCTCCTTAAATGACAGAAGATATCTGTGAGGCCAAAAGCTGGACAAGAATTCATTTCATTGATTTCTGCAGTAGGAGGTGCGTTCCAGGACTTTCACACACTGTTCTAGGCCATGCTGCAGCACATTATCCTGATATGTCATTTTCAGTGTGATGCTTTTTACATTAGCCCTTGCACATGGGAAATGTGCTCTTTATCATAGAAGTTTTCTTACAATTAGATAGACTTCCATGCTGAATTAAAGGCTAACTTTTTTCAAGAGCATGATGCTGTCAGTGATATAATCACTCTTATTTCATGCCTGAATCTGGGGAAGGGGGTTTGCCTCTCCATAGCCTGTAAATAGTCTAATCCAAATGTTTTTCATTTATATAAAGACTTTTCCCCCTTTTGACTTTCATTAAGCGCCACTATCCCATACTAGTGGAATACCTAGAGCTTTATTTTTCTGCTTTAAAAGTTAGTCTTGCTGCTGTGTGAGTTTCCCTAAACTCTCACAGCTCATTGCCTTAAATTTTATTGCTGCCATAATGGCTCACAGGAAGTACAATGTCTTTTGGCATAAGTAAATCCATTCAATCTTGGTGTGACGTCTTTGAAATGAAAAACAGTTCCCTGTGTGAAAACCAGAAGAGCAGCAACAAAAACACTTAAACATTTTGTACAGAAGGCTTTGTGCGCACAAAGGAATATCAAGCACAACATCAAAACACAAATTGGTGCACTGAGTAAAAGCCAAGCCTCGACTACAGGAAATCCTTAGGGACATAGAAATACTGTGTTTTCATTATGAAATGAAATGACCACTGAAAAGGGATATCTGTACAATCCTTTTGGGACTAAAACCAACAAAACAAAACAGCTTTTAAAACAGAAAGATCATGCAACAATATATTTGCTCATGACAAGAGTCATAGAGCTGCCAGGCATTTGGGACATCATTTCCAGGAGCTCCTCCAACCGCGGCAGGAAAAAATATTTTGTGGGTTCGTGGAATAGAAAATAAAAAAGCTCCAAACAGTGTCTAAGATCTGACTACAAGACACAGAGCCTTCTGGCATGTAGCTATGTACAGGTGAGCAGGCGAGCTCCCTGCACACATGGCACACTGATCCACTCATGGCAAATCCACAGTCGCTGTGCAAGCAGGCTGTGTGGCAGATCTGCTCTGACCTCTCTGCAGACTTGTGGGTCTCTTTCTTCTCTCTCCTGTGGCAGAGCAGCTAGAGAAAATGTTGCAGGTCTGTTGAGGGTAACAAAGATCAGCAAGAAACTCCAGTGGAAGAAAAAGTGAGACAATATTGTTTCTAGTCTATGTTTCAGTAATTAATAACAAACAATAAGATGCTGATCCCTTGCATCATTCTGATGATGAGTCTTTCCAGTGTAAGTGAAGAAGTCAGAGAAAGAAAGGGGTTTAGGTTTTAGAGCAAGTCTGATGAGTGCACCCTTCCTGGCACTGGAAAATTATTTTATCTACGTTAAACAGAAAGCTGGCCTCTCTCCTGCTACAGAGACCTGTTGTGGGATGTGTCAGACAGCTGTGGCATGAAGTGAAATGAATAACACCCTATAAAAAAAACCACATGAAAACTAGTAATGAAGGTACAAACTCTGTGTTTGAAATAGGTAGTGCCAAGAGTTAGAGGCAGTTGCAGGGTATGCCTATAAGAGCTATAAGCGATGTATAGTATATGGCTTACACACCACATTTTCACCTAAGTCATTCCTACCAATACGCGGGTAAAATGCATGAGCCTTGCTCAGAAAACTGTTGTTTAAATACGCTTGTAGGAACTCAGACATACACAAGAAGATTTTGCCTTTTGCATCGAAAAGCACAGCACTTGACCAATCCTGCTCAACTCTACACCCAGCAGTAGCATACTGTGACAACTTTGAAACTCTCTGTCATGCCCTATGCTGGCCTGGGGAATTGAGGTAACACTGTTTGTTGAATGCCAATGAAGGAAAGGGTTATGTGTCTGTCAAACAAGAGGAAGAGCCTTAGGGATTTCAGGCCTGCAGTGGCAGAAATCTTCTAGAACTGATCATAGGACAGGGATGGTGGGCCTGTGGCATGTATCACTAATGCAAATGGTGCGCAAGTAAGGCTTGAGATAGCCTCTTCTTGGCTGCTTTGGAGCTTTTGCTATTCACACTGGCCAGCAAGCTGTGGCTGGTTATAGGAAAAGTTCAAACCGTCAGCTAAAGATATTGCTTAGAGCCTGTAATGAGCAGAAGGAGATAGGGTTGAATAAGAAACAGATGGGGGCAGAGAATTATCAGTGCGATTTATGAAAAAGGTTCATCCCCACATCTTAGTCTCTGTAACACTTTTTCATACAAATGCATAGGAATTAAAAGTAATGTTTAATGATGATGGCTATAGCCAAATCAGTATTGTTAAGCTCTGAATGTTTTATTATCTTAAATGATATCACCTTTTCGCCACTTTTTTAAGTGTTCATGAGTGTTCAGACATAAATTTCCAGACATGACAAAAACCATGAATAATCAATAAAATACTTTAATATTATAATACTTTTATAGCATATAATGTTAATTTATAATAATGGTTTATACTTAACCTGTCACCAAATACACTGAATTTATAGCTACAGCTATGCATTTTATGTATATACATAATACCAGTGCATTACATAGAGTGTTTGAAATGTGAGAAACTCTTTTTCAAAATCGCATTAAAGATACTGTGTCACAGCTATCAAACATGTATATGGTGAGATAAATATGTCTTCAAAGTGTGGTGAAATATAGGAGAGATGGACTGGAAGAGAAGATCCCTTCTTTACTGGTAAAAGTAAGAGCAGTACTAGTGGAATGAAAGGTCTCCTACATGAACCGTTAAGCCTTGAGATCTGTGTTGTTTTTTTCCCCGCAGGTCTTTTGTCTGTGAAGTTAGTGGTAATTCAGAGTGACAGAATAATTATTGTTAAAGTATCTTTTTTTCAAATGGAATGTGATTATGTAATGAATCACCTATACAGAGAATAAAATACATTAAGACACTTCTGTCAGTAGGAATCCAATTGAGTTTAAAATACCATAAAGTTTTCTCTTTTCTCTCTTTCTTTCTTCTTTTTCTTTTTCCATTTTTTCTCGTCTTCTTGGTGAAATCTTAACCCTGAGATATATTTGTTTTCCTTTTTAGCTCTAAAGAAGCTTATGTCTCAAATAATATCAATGAAGAGATAAAAGCAGAAGCTCTGCAAAGGGCTGCATTAGAAGAAAAGTTGCATGAGTTGCTGAGAAAGACAAAGTAGGGTCATTTCCTCCAATCATCAGCTATTCTAATTTCTTTTTTCCATAGCTGTGACCTGGCTTCATGACTTGTGGGTTTTCCATCGGCCTCACATCATCACCTGCAATTTGCATAATGTAAAACTCCACGAAAACACGGGGTAGGACAAGCGTAAATTAACCTTGTAAAGTCTGAGCCTCATTCTGGCTCATTAATTTCAAAGCACATGTAGTTCTAATACAGAATGGATAGAGAACTCTTTCAGCTGTAACAATGAACCATGATCAAAATATGAAAGACTGTAACTTCAGTTCCAAATCTGATAAGAATGAGATTTGAGATTTGTTTTTTGTGTTAGTTGCAGTTTTTCCTATCAGAAACCTAAATACTGCAATGTAATCACTTTCCTATACTGAGGCATTGTCAAAAGCAGTCAAAAATCCTCTGAAGATATCTTTGAATCTTAATGCTTAGCTGAGGAGATATTATACTTCATTTGCTGAAATCCAGTCCCTACGATCCAACTTTGATAGCGTGCTTGGTATCGTGGATTTATGAAACCACATTAACCACTTTATTTTATCAGATAAGGATTCTTTTGTGTTCCTCAAGCCTGCTGTGGTCTAGTAATTAATGTAAATGACTTTCACTGCCTCTGAAATATAATGCACATACATGATCCATGGAAAATTATCCTGGAACAGTATCTTGGTAAGTTGAAAGTATAATTCACTGTTAGTGTCACATTTACTGAATTTAAATATTGTCAGGGCTGCTTCAGAGATGTTTTAAGGAACAATAAATTCCAGCATAGTAAAATAACTGTGATAACATTAATGTAGTAACATATAATGTGTTTAGCTACATCAATCTGCCATATAAACTGACTGCAGGTCACTCCGTCTATTAAAATCATTGACACCCCAGATTCAGCTGTTCTGGGTTAAGGATATTTATTGATTTAGGTATATAAAATGTGAAATTAGTGCACATTCATATGGCCTACTGACAAAGTATTTTATCAGACGCATAACTACTTGAAAAAACAATTCTGTTCTCTGAAACAGTTTCATACTCCTGTAATTATAACTCTTAATCCATTTTCAGAAAACTCATTGAGAAGGAGACAATCAAAGAAACAAGCAAGCCCAAACAAAGCAAGCAAGCAAACACTAAAACATTAAATACAAAAACATAATTTAGGGAAGTCAGAAAAATCAAGCAACAGTTTTCTCACTTCGTGGGCTCGCATAAATGTTGCAGCCTATTAAATCCTATTAAATCCTCACTTCTCCTTCTGAGCTGTGTGTCTCATGCCATGGTCTTCTTTACATCAGTCTCTTGGCTGAGAGCTTCTCGGTTAAATGGTTGCTAGACATTTTTGAAACAATATGTTTTCTCCTCTTTCACTGTTCCCTTTTGGTACAATGTTAAAAAAGAAATTCCAGCCTGAGGCAAATGCTTGGCATGGAAAATTTTAGTACAAAGAATAAAGGTCATCGAGATTAAAAATAACCTAAAATAGATGTCCTGGGTTCAACATGGAGGAACC
>NW_010410409.1:55628-56186 GCF_000710305.1 Buceros rhinoceros silvestris | reverse complement strand
GACCCGCAGGGCCCCAGGGGACCCCCCAAGACCCCCGGCCGTGGCACACCTCCCACCTTCCCGCGGCAGCAGCTCTCCTGACGGCTGTGGTCCACCGCCGGACCCCCTAGCGATAGCCCTGGCCATTGCCGCCTCCGGAGGGGTCGGGTTCAGCCTTGCTGCTGCTCCGCGGTATCACTCTGATCCGTGGCAAGGCGCTGAAGAGCGACGGGTTCGTGGCCGCCGAGGACGGTCACAACCTCGGAGGACTGCAATGACTTCTGTTAGTATTTGGAGCTGCCAGCCGTTTGGAAAGGCGGATTGCAGCAGACGCTGTGTTTGTAAGCAGAAAAGTTTGGAAATTGTTGCCACGGTCTGCTCTGGTGATGAAGTGTGGAAGTGCTGACTTGGTTTCCCCAAGGTAGAGGGTGCTGCTTTCCTCTGTGCCGTGTAGGCAGACACTTCGCCCGTGTGGTCAATCTGGAAGCGCCCTCTAATGAATGACAGTTTTTGCATGTGCCTTTCTCTTATATTGATTTAGCTCACGGGAGGTTGTTTCAAAGAAAGGTGAGCAGGAAT
>NW_010410409.1:54287-55541 GCF_000710305.1 Buceros rhinoceros silvestris | reverse complement strand
AGGAATGAAAGGGCATGTCTGAAGATGGATCACTGCTAAAAGCTATTAAAGAGTGACACAAGTGATTGGAAATGAGGACTTAATGCCGAGCTCCATCTCTCAAAAACTGTCCCAACAGAACTTTTTCAAGACAACGTAGGCTCCTAAGTCCCTTGGTTACATATTTTTGTTCCATTCCAGATTTGGTTTCCAAGCACTCTGCATGCTTTCTGCTACAACCATTGGCAGATAAGCTTGCTCCAAAAAATATTTTCGCCTCTTATTTCTACAGTAAACACAGAATAGGAACAAGCACAAACAGATCGACACTGCTCGCTAGTTTCTTGACTGCCTCCAGAAGCGCGTCTTAGCTTCTCAAAAAGGCTTGTGCTGCAACTACTCTTCACGGCCAAAGCTTTTGCTACAGTTTGTTGATATGTGAAATGTTGATACATGAAATGTTCGGGTGGTTTTGCTGGTTTTGTGTGCAGTAACCTATCGTTCCGTACTTCACGCAGTACTGTGCCCTCGAGCACGGTACCTCTGCGGAGCTGTGGCTGGTGTATGCTATGCTCAGCTAGCATACCCTGGTTTAACATTGCCACGGATGCGCAAAGCTGGATATGCAGGAAGTAGTGTAAAGGTAACCCAGGGAAGATATTTTAATTAATAAACATTTATTTACAGCATAAATGAGGAAGAAATGTAAATGTATTTAACGAAGTATAAATAATAATTAAAAAACACACCTTCAGCCTGGCATGAAGTAATAGTTGAAATGCGATTAACGCCACGATCTGGAACATGGTAGTTTAGATTGGCAGGGGAATGCTTTTTCTGTCCGAGTCTACAAAGGAAGATGTTGGGTGTGTGTTACAAGGCTCTCCAGAAACATCTTTTTTTTGTGTGTGTGTAATTATCACATCCTTATAGTTCAACATCTAATATTACTGAAGAATAAAAGGAGACTGATTGACAACGGCAACCTTCCTTAAACAGATGGGCAAACACATGAACCGATTTTCTGAGAGGTTTTAAGTGATGAGGATATGTGTCACCTTGAAATGATTTGCTGTGCAAATACGTTGTTCCGTAAGAAAAGGCAGGTAGAGGCTTCTTTTTGAAATACGTCCACAAAAAAAGTTGGGGTTGTGCACTTGAAGAAGGAAGAACAAGGTGAAAGGCAGCTCCTGGCCTGTGCACGTGAACTAATAGTGCACAGCTTTGCCCTTCAGATCAGGAACTTGATAAATTGTCAAGCAATATTTATGTTTG
>NW_010410409.1:2695-54141 GCF_000710305.1 Buceros rhinoceros silvestris | reverse complement strand
CATGGCTGGCGAACATAGACTCTTTCCCCATATTTTGTCAAAGAAAATCTAGATATTTTTGGAAGCTGAATGACATACTGGTGTCAGTTCTGAAACTGTTTAGAGTGAAAGGAAACGTGCTGTTCCAGTTTAAACAGTTCTTTATTTTCTCTTAAAAGGAGGTCAAAATCAAAACAAAACAGTTCAGAATTAGCTCTTGAAAATGTTTGCATTGAAATATATCAGCTTTAACAGATGATTGCTTTATGGTGGATTTTTTTTGGCTTATCGAAAGTGTTGATATTTCAACTCCTCACCCTGATACAGGGTGGGGGATTTTGCTGGAAATGTCAGTGGGTTGGGTTTTTTGTGTTTGTGCAGAGGCAAAATAATTTCCTCTTCAACCCATTTTAGAAATGAGAAATTAAAGGAAACGCTGTAGGATGCATTAGAAATCTATAAAAGCCTCTGGCTTCCAGCTTTACCTACTGAACATGGAATCAGACAATCCGTAATACAAATAGAGGGTATTTATATATGAAAGCGGAACAACTGCAGTGTGAACAATGTCCTCATCTGAACACTTCAAAACATACTGTCTACTTCAAGTGAGGACTCAAACCTCATTGTTAGTATCTCCTAGCAGTGCTCCCGTGCTGAATGCCGTTCGGGAGGAGGTGAACGCTGCAGCGCATACTCACACCGGGCCGTCCTTAGGTGTGTTATTTACTGTTACCGATGATTACCTCCTATTTGTGTCACATATTTACTACGTGATAGTAAGTGTGCTAGAAAGGTGTGTCGGTTAATGGGACCCGTAATCTCTGTGCTTGAAAAGCAGTGGTGAATTATCACTTCTTTGTTGGTTATGTCCTCCACTCTAGAACAACGTGAGCGGTTCCTCCGAGAGGAGAACCAGGTGATGTGAGTGTGCTGCAAAAGTGTTTTGGCCTGGTGGCTAAAGAACGTGAGCTTAGCAACCCAAATTCTGTTCCGGTGTAAAGACACGTTGTGTTTCTGTGCTCAGGCTCGCTGGGTAAGAAATGGCGCTATGGCCACTGTGAGGATAAAGCGCTAAGTGCTCTGCAGTTCTGGGGCACTGTTGGGGTGATGGGTCATACAAACACCTCAGCCCAGCGACAGACCAATGCCTGGGATTAAGCAGCAGTTTGTGGGTTTGGTGGTGGTGGTTTTAAACAGCATAACCAGGAAATGGGAGGACAAGGGACAGAGTGCCTCAACGGGGAGGCCACAACTCCTGGTCAGTTATGGGTGAGATCCGGGTGTGTTCCTTTTGCTCCCGCCTAGCTGACAGAGCTCAGTTGCCTTGCCTACCCTGTGTCTTGGTATTCTGATTTTTTTCCTGTCCCACGTGGAGTGCTAGCTCCTTCTTCATCCAGAGGCTCTGTGGTAATTCAACAGGAAGTTGCAGCAACACTCAAAAGTCAACAATTCCTCAGCCTTGTCTTTGAGATAGTCTCATAGAAGCGCCTTTAACCTTCAGGTTTGCAGATATTTCTTCACCTTGAGTCATTCTGTGAAATCATGGGAGATTTGGGCTAAAAGTCCTGCGGTTCTCCGGAAACGCAACTTCCTGCTCATTTGGCTTAAAGTGCCACCAGTCTCCCTTTTGCATAATTTCCCCTTTTGCTTCATCATGTATCATGCTTAAATTTTTGGCATTTCAAGATGACTTTGGATAGCTCTAGTAAGGAAGAAACATCTCTTTCAAGGAAGATGACAAGGTACTTCTTGTAACATGTACAAGTATGTTCTGAAAACCCCACAACTTACGTGATTTCGCCCTGAATTATTAAAAAAGCACTGAATTTCAATTATTCCATGATATTTGCATCTAAATTAGTTCCAGAGGAGGAGGCGAAAGCTGGGAGCAGGTCATTGCAAAGGAGGGGTTCTGCAGTGGGGTGTATGGTCCAGCCTGAGTGTTCTTTGTATATTCGCTTCCCCTTCTGCCACACGGTGATAAGCACAGAATGTTCAGTGTTTATAGATATTTAAGCGTGATACAGAGCTCTGCATAATCTTTGTTAACAGCATCCAAACTTAGATAAAGGAGTCCCGCTTGTAGAAATCTCCTCACAAACGATCACGTCAGATATCCATGTTCTTTCTCGTGAGGTAGGAGGTGGAAATAGGTGGCTTTAATGGTCTCTTCAGACATCAGATCTGTGAAGTTATGCTCTCTCAAAGGGTAGCTGTGTTGGTAACATCCTGAACTTAAAAGCAATTAAGTATACTCAAGCTCAAATTCTCCAAAATTTTAAGATTCTTGAATTAAAGTGATTGCTGAAGGAGTTGGGTCTCAGTTTCTCAATGTCAGGAGCAGTATAGATACTTATCATTAGATTCAGAATATTATCCAGTATTATCATTCATCCGTGTGTAAACAGTATAATGGGCCATACACGAATCTGTTTGGGAAAGACGAAGCCTGGATTTGAGAGTTGTGAGCAAAGCTTAATACCAGCAAAAGCTGCCAACATCAAAGACTTGTGGAGTCCTTCAGTAACAGAGTCAGTTAATGACGCTCATGAAGGTGAGATTCATATCAGTGGAATGTGTGAATGTGGATCGTTCATGTTTTGAATGAAAGGAAAACTGTCATTGCCATTTCCTTCGAACGACCACACTGATGGATCCAACCAGCAGTGCAGTCCTTGGTGCAGGAGAATGGGCGCAGCTGGTAAAGTGGTTGCCACCAATGTCTGGCCAGCATGGCTGAGTCCCTTCTGGAATTTCCATTTGCAATTCTGGAACTGCAGGAAAAAGGTCTCTCCTTGCTGTGTGTTTCCTGGACATGGGACAGTAGGACTCCAGGATGCTGTGAGATGGGGCTGATGCAAGTTCCCTCCTTGCTTTAACAGAGAATTAAAGCCCCACAGGGAGACTTCGCTGTAGCAAAACTCAAGGTCACATATGTTCTTCAGCTTTCAACACAACTGTTCCTCCCTGGTCACAGCTCTGACTGTTTTAGCTTAAGTGGCTTAGCTGGTAGATGTGGTGTCTGGGACTTAGGAATCTGAAACAAAAGCCACGTTGCATGAGGAGCTCCTTCAAGTGGAGTCTATTGAATTGCTACGGTTAAGAATATAAAATGTTTTTAGATGGCCCTAACCTACCTGGTAGGCAAATTGCTATGTCACCGGAGATAAAATCCTTTCCTTTCTGCATGTGTAAATTTGTAATGTGTTAAAATGAAGACGCTATTGCTGTTTAAAATTTAATTTAAAAAAATTTCTTTGAGAAACCTTTTAAGTGGGATCTTTGATTATTCCAGTAAGCTAATGCTTCATTTGTCTCCTGGTAGTGCCATGACTATGATGGGCCACTACCCAGTCGCACGGTACTTGGCTGAGCTGGAGGAGAGCAAGCAGCCAGAGGTCTTCCCAAGAACGCGTTCAGGCTTTTGTACAACCGAGAGCCTTGACCCTGTGCTGGGCCTGTGGGAGCTGGCAGCTTGTCCCTGTGCTCATCTCACAGCAGCAAGAGGTGAAGTCAATGTGATAAATCATTTACAGTAATGTCACATGCCGGTGTCATAATGCTTTGAACTAGAACAGAATAAGAAATGAAGGAGAGAGAGAAGAAAAACTATTTCACGGAAGTTGTTTCAAATGTCAAAGTCATTTAGTTTCAGAAATAATAATTTAATTGTTCTTTCCAAAACTTCCTGAGAATACAGAAATACATTTGACACCTGTGCGAGTAAAAAGAAAAAGGCAGCATGTTTCTCATTTCTTCCTTTGCTGTCTCTCCTTTCCCCCTAGTTGAGTAGCTTGTATTCCAGCATCTCCCTGAGCACCTCTTACACATGCGATTTTTTTTTTTCCATTTCTCTTTGTTATTGTATGCGTTTGGAAACATGGAAAAGTAAAAGGTGATAAAAATCACCTTTCTATTACAGTAAGGAGAGGTGAGAGCAGGTAAAGGTAAACAAAAAGCATTTAAAAACTTCGTGCTTTTGTGATTTCTCTCCTCTGAAACGGCAGAGTGTATTGTCTGGGGGCAGCAGTGCACTCCTGGAAGATGTATGAGCTGAAGGACTGCGGCCAGCGGTGGTCTTCATACACAACAACAATGCTATTCGGGCTGCTGCTTATTTCCACTTCTTCTCCTGCCCTGATACGGCGTTGCTGCCTCGCATGTTGGTGACCTGCAAAAAGTCATTTTCCATGTCTAAGCCTCTTTGTGGCACCGCGTGACAGTTCTGGCTCGTTGGGGTGCGTGAAGCAGCGTTACCATAAGCACGTTGCGGTGGGGCTGCTGTGGTCTTCCCGCAGTGCTGTAGGGATGGCGCTGCACTCTGCAGCTTCGATTGTGGGATGTTTGGGTGGATCATAGTTAAACATGATTCTTCAAGAAAAAGAGGGTTTCTGGGGGTGAAAAGGCAAGTTTGAAGCTTTATGTTTGCCTTGCTTTGTTGATGTTGGAGAGAAGCTGTACATGCAGCTGTTTAGGGGTAAACCGATGTACCAGGACAGTTCTGCCTTTGCTCTGATTCATGGATTCCTTTTCCATAGTTACCTGATTCCATCTTTTATTTGTCTCTGAATTTTTTGGCTTCAAAACCCTGAAGGTCAACCTTAGCTTTAAGAAGGGAAGAGAGAATAGCTGAGAGGGAGGGGGGAGGCGGAGGAGCAGCCGTTTCCTACTGAGTGGTGCTTTGTGAGCTCCTTTTCTCTCCGAAACTGCTGCTGTGGGTTAGGGCCAGACTGTGGATTTCACTCTTCTTCTGCATAAAAATGACTGAAATAAGTAGGTCTGTGGACTGAGAGATGAGTACGGTTTGTGCAAATTAACTGCAAGAGTATGGCTAGAGTGTAACTCGCCTCTGTGTTAGGTGAGCTTAGGGCAGTTCTGTGAGCGATAAACTAGGCTTAATTTTGACATTAAAGCTCATTAGCACCTGGAGTCTGTCCTTTCCCTCCTGCCTGCTGCTGCATTTGGGTTGTCGCTGCCCTAATGAGTTCCCTGCAGCCGAAGAGTGTGACCTACCATTGGCGCTGGAGGTGGCAGGAAACCTTTGTATCCTGCCTAGTTGTTCCTGACAGCAGAGAAGCTCTGAATGTCTGATCTTAAAACTTGAAAACTAAAAGGAGAAGAAAGAGAAATGTACTGTTTTGTTTAACACCTGTCACTAAGCCCATACCTTCGCTTTTGGCTGTTTGTCCACAGAGCTCAAGTGCATTGTGAGGTTGGTCCAACTCAAGCAAAACCTGTGACTAGTTACTCCATGATCATAAAATAGGTCATGTAGGCTATGAGCTCGTGCCAGGTCTGTTTGAGCCATGAAAATGAGCCACTAAAGATCCTTTTACTGCTGGAAAGGAAGTTTAGCATCCTGCATGGTGCCCTTCGCTAAGGTAGGGAGCTGTTGCAGCGTGCTCTGTGAACAAAAAAGGAAGGAATGGGAAGGAATTGAGTTGTGCAGCAGCCCCTGTGGATTAATTCATTGAAGCATGTTTCTCCTTCTGTGCATAAGGGTGAAGTTGCTCCTTTGGAAACGTAAACGGATGATCTTGCTCTGGAAAGGCCGTATGGAGGCGGCAGCCTTCTGGAGGCCTGGAGCAGAATGCTTGTTTGCTTTTGTGCTCGGAGGTGATGATTAGAGTTTGCCCCAAGGAGTTTACCAACAGGGACCAAGCTGAGGAGATGGACAACAGCCAGAAGTGGGAGGTGGTACATGGAGAGGCTGAGAGGAAGCCTGTGCTGCAGCTAAGACAGAGCCCCGACCGTTTTTGGTGTTGTGGTTCAGAGCTGCTGTAGAGCCAGGCCCGTTCTTGGGAGGAGACAGCGTGGTAGAGCCAAGAGAAAAGCATCTCCCCCCACACACACACACCCTTTTTTTCTTCTGTCCTGTGGTGGTGTTTTTTGGGGGTTTTTTTGGGGTGGGATTTTTTTGTTTTTGTGGCAGGCTGTGCAAGTGAAATTCCCTGGTGGGTATTTATCAGATCTAGGGGCAAAAGAAGGGCAGTAAGACTCTCCTCTGCATTCAAATTCTCGCTAACAATTTCTCCTACCAGAGATACCATTTCCATGTTTATTTACCACAGGAATGTGTTGTTACTTTCAGTTATTTCACTGCCTTTTACTCTTCATATTTACCTTCTGAGTCAGCTTTCCAATTTGATTTTTAATCTTAAATAATGTGCCAACAAGTGGTAACTGGCACAGAGTCAGCAGTATGGCATGTATTAACCTTGGGTAGAGTGTGAACGACATCAGCACAATGGCCTTCACCTTCCCAGCAGATAAAGAATGAATCTGTGTTTCCTGTGCTTCTCTCAATTCTTTTTGCGCTATGGAAATGTAGAGAGAAATAAGTATTAATTCATCCATGCCGTTGAGGTAACTGCTGGGAGCCCAGCGGATGGTGTTAGTCTTCCCCAGGGTTTGGGAGCTTTCTGTTGCCGGCAGTTTGGGGAGCATTACTGCGGCATCGGCGGTGTGCCGGGTAAAGCCGGTGTGACACACTTATATTTTGAACTTATGTAGTGGAGTAGGAGCTGGTTTAGACTTGAACCCAAGACCAGAACCCCAGCTGGTCTTTCTCAGCAGGCTCTGTTAACATCCCCTTGGTGTCTGGGAAACAGATAGGCAGGAATTCCCCTGTTCCTGTTCTTCAGCCTAGCTTTAGGCTTTCTGTTTGTTTCCTCTTTTGTTTGAAAGCAGTCAGGGATGATGTGTGAGAAATCCAAGACCTGCCATGTTGAACTTTTTTCCTTTAAAGGCATTACCAGTGTTAGGGATGGCCTTTTCAATAGCAGCGTTCTTTTCTGGGGGGAAAGCGTAATAGAAAATGCTGGGTATTACAGCAGATTTAATGTTGCTCAGAGCTTCCTCTGTTGAATACCTTCCCTTAGATGAAGAACATGTGTTTGAAACTGCTCATCTAAATGTAAGTCCTACCTTACAGATGGTCCTTAATACAAGGGTTGTGTTTATCCAAAGGCTGTGCCTGGAGTGATGGGTATGATTGAAAGCTGCTGCAAGGGGCAGGGTCAATGGCATTCTTAACGGAGCAACAGAAAGCCCCACTAATTTGTAAGTTTTAGACTCCAGGGGACCCTTTGTCTGCTGTGAAGCTGTAACAAGCATTTCTAATCTCTTTTACCATGGATGTTGGCATTGCATTAAAGTATGATTACAGGATTAAGTACCTTGTATGCCCAGGGAGCTGGGCGCAGTGGGCTGGTGTTTCTGCAGTGCTCCATGTCACCAGCAGAGCCTCCAGCCTGATTCATGACACTGCAGCCAAGGAAATGCTGCTGCTGCTTACGCAGAGTTGCCACCGAGCTCTTGGCAGTCTGGAGGAGCCACGGAGCACAGTGGGAGTCTGGAATAGGAGGAGGTCTCAGGTCACTGCCCTTAAGACTCGCTGGTGGAGAAGCGAGCTGACAGCTATGTTAGACATGGTGGACACGCCAGCTGCCACAGCTTCCCTGAGATGAGTCTTGGAGACTAAGTGGTGGTTTCCACCATGTGCTGCTGAGCGTTTCCCCTCGTAAGATAGATGCCTATTGATGGGTCACCCGCCTCTGGGTCACCAAGCTGCCTGCAGGGTGTTTTCAGTGGGCTTTCACTGAACCTGAGGACAGAGCTGTGATGCACAGAGGAAGGTGAGTGGCTCTCAGGAAAATGCAGAGCCGTGAGCCGTGAGGAACATGTGTACTATCCAGTGTCAGAGTATTAGACTCCTTTCAGCTGCAAGTCCAAAGAGAACCCGCAAACCCAGACAGCCCAAGGTGGGTGTTTTCATCCTCAATCAGAACGGAACGCAAGAAGCATTTAAACCTGCTCTGCTTACCAGGACAGAGTTCAGAATATGGAAAAACAAAGCCCAATTAAAGCAGGAGCCTTGAAGATAGGAGACAAAGAGCTGGTGTGTCCTTCCAGCCGTTGCTTCTTGTGTTTGTTCTCAAGGGTGGAGTTCCATAATTGTACTACTGAATTCAAGGGTATTTAGCAATGTTTAACAGTGTCAGCTTGGTCATGATAGATGGTATTGAGACTTCGTGTCATATTCTGACTCAAATGAGTTGTTTTGGGTTGGAACGGATGTTGGATTATATTCTCTCAGTGTGGTGATTTATTCAGCCATAAAGTGGAACCACCAGCTCCATGGAAACAAATCCAGCTTGGTAAGAAACGTGCTAAGAAATGCAATTTTCAGATTCCCAGATTTAAAAGTAATAATAATAATTCATAGCAGAGTCTTTGCTACACAGCACATGCCATAGCAGTGTTAGTCCTCTGTGGTCCGGTCTTAGGGAGAGCAAGTAATTTGTGTGGAATTACAGTATTTAAATGCTTTAGGTACTGTGTCTTCTAACAGGAACCCCTCTCATTGTATTCAAGAGAAAGAGTCTGCTCTCAGAAAACACCAGTTTGTTGAAAGGGAAATTTTTTACAGAAACAGATCTGTGCTAGGAAAGCTTGTTTATCTGGTCTGGGATGGAATTGGACCTGGGAAAACATTACCAAGAGAACGAGTAGTGAGGTCTGTCACCTTGGGCATAGGTTTCTCCTTGAGCCCACATCCCCGTACCATGGAAATAGGAGGCTTTTGTTGGTCACTGGGTGGGTGCTGCTTTTTGTCCTTTCTCATAATTTTGGAAAGGTTCCGCTTTTATTCTCAGAAATAATTCAACCAAATCTCAAAATCTTACGTGTTTTTTTAGGACCGAATTTTTGTTTTCTGGCCAGCTGTATTTATGTGCTTAGAAATGCAAGTCCTTTGCCTTGTTTAAACAAGAGTTAATGAAAACCTTTAAATGGCTTGGCAGCCATACAGTCTATGTCTTGGATACAATAGTCAGCTTGTGTTCAGTCCGAAGTTAATGGACATCTGGGGCAGTTTCTAGGTGGCTGTCAGACAGAAAGCCATTTCTGGACATTTTGGGAAAGGTTTAAATTAAGAGTGCTGCTCCCCTCCTCCCCCAATAACTTTCCCTTTAAACAGAATCTTTGTTTTATGCAGTTATTACTATTCTTCCTCAGCTTTCCCTTTTCCAGGATTTTTTCCAGCAAGCAAAAGGAGCACAATTGCAAACATACTCAAGACATTGCTAACCCTTGTGTAATTTAAAGAGGATATTAGTATTTTGTTGAATAAATGATAGTAGACGGGATCTTGCTTTGGAACTAAAAAGCTCTTCAGCTCCAGACTTCCAGAGGGCATCCCCTGCCCCGGCAGGGTAGCTGCTAGGAGAGCTTATCCTGTTAGAGATGCTGAAATGTTTTGATGATGAGTGAAAACGGTGCTGTTTAAACATTACCTTCCTTTCTCATGCCAGAGTCCTGCTCGGTGGAGGAGGACACAGAAAGAGTTTGAATGTGAGGCTGGTTGCTTTGGTTCTGATCTGGTGTTTGAATTGCAGTGTAATTGCCCGTGTGGTGTTCTGCAGCTGAAGTTTTCCCTAGGTCTGGACAAACCTGTCTTGGTAAAAGGGCATGTTTTTATTCCTGGGGCCCACGCTGGGTGCTTGAGTCCCTCCAAAGGAGCCATTTCTCGGTTGGAGAGGCACTAACTAAAGGTTAGTGTGTTACAGGGCGCAGTTCAGATGGGCAGCTAATGGATTTGTGCCACCCTTCACCACTGCCTGGGGTTTCATTTGTGCCAAGGCTGAAGTATTGAGTGACAGACTTGTCACAGTTCAGCCAAACCATCCTGCAGCCTGCCAAGGCTTTGTAGTTTTGTTACGCTTGGGAGCTCTTTCATATTTATGTGGGCTGATGCAGCGCTACATGTCCCTTCCAACAGATCATCACCGAGATGGGAAGGTTGTTGGCAGCTTGTGGCTCTTCAGTTCTAAAATCAACCATTGCTCTCAGCTTCAGTCTCTTGTATTGGTAAACAAAAACAGGGCTGGACATACTTTTGAAGAGTTCATCTTCAGACTAGTCAGTCAGTAGTTTGTAAGGGGAGAAGTGGCTCAGCTTAACTGAAACGTGCCTCTACCCAGGACTCATACCCAAAAATAATTAGGTACAAGTAAATGATTCTAGTGCAGAGATAAGGCATGTTTGAACCACAGATATCTTAGTTTTATCATCTGCTTGTTAATGATAGTACAATAAAGTAATTTTACATTTCCTGCAAGTATGTTTTTATCTACCACATTTAAGATAACACATCAGATGGCGAAATGCAAGTTGTGAATTTCCAGTAGGTTTGATTAAAACCAAGCTCCCCTTAACTGTACTGGGTTTTCTATTTTCGTTTGAACTTGTCTAATGGTGTGTTTGCACGTGGTGCTTTCAAATCCTTAGGTACATGTTGCATATATGAACTGTGGTGTCCAGGGTCACAGGCGGAAAGCAGCATTTGCAGGAAAACCCATAATCCTACCTGCCTGCACAATACATTCCTTTGACCCTTGTTGAGAACAAGGAAGTAATTATAGTTGGAGACATATGAGAAAGAAGGTAAAAATTTTAGTCGGAAATGGAGGTGGTTTCCCACGTCAGCCTCCAGCTGATCTGAATCCCATCATTTTCCCGAGTGCTGGACATTCTCGCTGGATGAGTTCTCAAGTCAAGGATTTTGCCTCGAGAGCTTTGTTTAGCAGCTGCATTCCAGGCTGGGAATGCCTGAGAAACGCTGTGGCATCAGCACCTCCAACAAAGCCTTAGCAAATACAAGGGGGTTGTCTGCTACCAGATGTGTGTCCAGCTCTGAGAGAAGACTGTCTTCCTAGGTTTCACCCAGTATTTAAAACTGTACTTAACCCTTTTACTATAGCAGATTAACCACAAGTACTTGGGATAGGTATTTTTGGAAAGCTTTTACTAAAGCCGTTTGCTAACTTCAGTAGAATTTGGATACAACCTCTATTGATAAATGTCCTATCTCTTTTCCAGGATTCAAATCTTTCAATACACACTGATAATCCAGACCTGACACCGTGTTTCCAGAACACCATCCTAGCATGGATCCCCAGCATTTATCTGTGGAGTGCATTACCCTTTTATCTTCTCTACCTAAAGCACAACAAAAGAGGGTACATTGTGCTGTCCATGTTGAGCAGGTTCAAGACGGTAAGATCTTTGCGGTGCTCCACAAGTAATGTGTAATTTTGCATTTGTTAGTGTTAGTTTGGTATCCAAGTGAATGTGGCAGTAGGGTTTAAACAAAATTCCTGCCGATTTATTGGGGAATTGAAGAACTTGCTTGTCAGAAACAACAGTGTAGGTATAGATTTCTGAGGAAGGCTACCAAAGGATAACTTGTCTGTCAGGAAATCCATCCTGCAAGCCCACCTTTCTGGGTACAGACAGGAGCTGATTGCTCTGCAGGAGAGAGTTCACCCCTTTGATGAGCCAAAACTATGCTGCTTCACCCTTACTTAAGCTTCAAACCACTGAAAGCTGTGAAACAAAGACATTAAGGTAGGTCTAGTAGGAATCTAGTCTCATTAGGAAAGTAAACACAAGAAGCTATTTCTTTTCAAGCCACTCTACCCACCCTATGTGATTTCATCTACATCTTGTGCTTAAGAGATGGCTGGTGTCAACAGCACCTCTGGTTTATGAATGACTAGGTCTAAGGAAAGTGAGCAAGTCACTTGTTATAGGTCATGAGAGAACCGGGGTTATTCCTGGAGAACAATTCCAGGCTTCTGCTTTAGGGCATGTCTGCCTTTAACCTGGATCTGCCTGTGTTTCCAATCAAAGCTGAACAGTATAGGAAGAACCCCTCTAAATATGTTAGTCTTTCTACTGGTTGTGTTTGCAAACCCCTCAGAAAGCAGTAGCGAGGAGATGCTTGATTTGAGTGGTGGGCTGGTTCCGTTAGCCTGACTGCAGCTGATCATCGCAGCAGTGTTCTGTTTGCGCAGCTTTGTCTTGCTGGGAGCCTGTGATCATGATGGTTTTTCTGTCACGTCCCTGGAGATGAGTTTACCAAATGCTATGTCTGTTTGACTGCTTTCAGCTCTTCGGTGTCCTGCTGTGGTGCGTGAGCTGGGCAGATCTCTTCTACTCTTTCCACGAGCTCCTGCAGAACAGAGCACCTCCTCCAGTCTATTTTGTAACTCCGCTCGTCGTTGGCATCACTGTGGTTCGTAGTTGTTCCTGTTCATTGTGATCAACAAGAATAACTCTTTCTTAGACAGACTAAGGAGGAAAAGCGTTCCTTGGCATTCATTGCCTTGCCCTCGCTCTTTTAACTGCATTATTAGGACTTGTATTACTGAAGGAAATTTTGCTTACCAAAAAGGCTGCAGTTACAGGTATCTCTCCCATGTAGATTCATATTAAATTAAAATCTTTATAATGGAGAGATTGTTCTGCCTCCCACCTTGTTCCCATCTCTCCAGGCTTGTGATCCAGGTGTGTATTTGGATATGACTTTGCCTAAATGGGGAGATAGGACAAAGCATGACCTGTGCATTGTTCAGTATTGTATTAGGCTTTATAAAACTGTTCTGTTGTTGGTTGTTCCTCCATTAAACAGAAACCAAATTTGCTTTGCCTGGGATGACAAATGGACTTGTGGCTCTTGTATGAAAAATGAAGCAGTAAAATTTGCCCATTAAGTTTTTAATTCCTGTGGTTAGATTTTTTAATTACATCTTGTTTTCTAGATGAGCCATGATTGTCCATCTGCACTGGAGAAATGACAGCTCTTCCATTTTTTAAAATGTTTGTGGCTAATAACTGATTGTGCCTAGCCCTAGGTACAAAGTCGGCTTTAAAAATTGGATTCCGGAGATGAGTCTCTGAAAACAGTAAAAACAAATTATTTCATAATGTTATTCACGGCTTTCCTTAGATGGAGGAGGTTTTGCCATTGTCTTCTGTGAAGTTATGATGGGGCTCCGTTTCAAACAGGTCCTTTTGTCAGTGACGACTAATAGCCGCCAACTGAGAGTGTGAATAAGGGGAGCAGTGGGACGGGGTTGTGTTCACATGTTCCTGTATTTCCTTTGCAGCTCTTAGCTACATTGCTTATTCAGTATGAAAGACTGAGAGGAGTTCAGTCCTCTGGAGTGCTCATTATCTTCTGGTTTTTGTCTGTGCTCTGTGCTGTGGGGCCTTTCCGGTCTAAGATCGTGACTACAACAGCTCAGGTAACACACCATCCTTGTTAGCACCTGGAGAATGGCAAATGTAGCATTAACATCTCTCTGTAAGGAAAGAATCAGCAAGTCTGGAGTGAGATCCCAGCTTTTGCCAGAGAGAAAGAGGAGTTTGGTTCCGCTGCCTTGGTTCAGACTTGTGTAACTTAAAGAGAAATGGGAGTTCTCATGCAGTGTGAAAAAGCAGATTTTGCTTAGCCCAGGGTTATGCTGGAACCCTGATAGACACACGAGGGCTGTCCCAGCACTGTGTGTGTATATAGAGATAATAGAACAGACTCTTTTTAATTTTTTTTCTCCTTCCCGTTTCCCTTTTACAACCCCCTTTCCCTGCCATGCTTAAATAGGGATGGGTAATAACTGGAGATGATGCATTGTAATATGCAATGTTCCTTTTTTGCTTAGGGAGCTTGGCCACATGACACAGCTCCATAGGCTCTTTTTTGTCAGCGCCTGATATGCTGAGGACAGCATTTTGACTCCAGCTGTGGCTGTAAATGGAGAACAGAAAGTTGGAGGGAGAGGAAAGGAACCTGGGCTGTTAAGATTCCTGTTTGAAAACATCGCAGGTTCTCCCACAGCAAGAAACGTTTTTCATGGAAACAAATTTGACTAAGTAGGGCAAAGCAGATTGCTGCAGTGATTAGATCATCAAAGGCTGGGAGCGAAAAGGAGTGTTTGAAAAACATTAAGGTGATTACTTCTCCTCAGTGAAATCAGCCTTGATCCCGTTCGGTGTTTTTTATATATACTTACTTTTTTGTAACTATTAGCAGCATTACCCTTCCAGCAAGAGTTTTGCTATACTAAGCTGTTGTAAATATTCCAGCAGAGATTGCATTAAACCTTAAATGACAGTCTGTGCAGGACTTCTTCAGAAAATAGCTGCTATCCTGGTGAGACCCTCTCAAACACCACTTAAAGTCAGTTTTAAAACTGTAGTAGTGGTGAATAAGTTCAAATATTGGACTATCATTGTCTGAATCCTTAATCAATTTAAAATCATGGGAGCAGAGCCTCAGAACAGGTATGGGAAATGTTTATGCTGTTCTTGCAGCTGCCCAGGACCAAATATTCTTTCTTTTGCATTTAAGGTTTAAACATTTTAAGTGAACGAGAACGTTCACAGCTACGTTAGAGGATGAAAGAGCTCTATAAGGGAGATACCCTCACTGCAAGAAGTTTTAACTTAACTGCGGACTCCGATCAGTAGGAGAGGGAATATCGCTAGAGCAGATGGAACTGTTATTATCCAATACAGTGGGTTTTTGCAGCTTCTTTTGAAAGTATGTAACACTGCTTGTCAGTGACAAGACACTAAAGTAAATGGATGTTCTCTGATCTGGGTTGACAGTTCCTACGCTTAAGACATATCTTGCAAGAACCCCTGGAGGTAATTTAAAAGGATGTCATGTAGCCCTGATTCCATAGAGTGTCTGCATGCAGCGAAGATGTATAAGCACTTTGAATTTGACATAATTTAATGAAAAGCTTGGAGATAAGCATGTTCTTAGGCACTTTACAGAGTACGTGCATGCTTTTGTAAGATGATTCCTGCTAGCAGCTACTTTGCAGTGTTCAGCTGTAGAGGAAGAAAGCAATTGCCAGAAGAAGCTGTGAAAAAGTCAGAGAGAGAGAGAGAGAGTGAGTGTGTGTGTGTATGTGTTGGGGGGGCTGGGAAGTACAGTAATAACAATTGTTTATTGTGTTTCTTTTTCCCTCTAGAGCCATGTAAATGAAAGGTTCAGGTTTACCACGTTTTACATCTACTTTGCTTTGATAATCACTGAGTTGATCCTTTCATGTTTTAAAGAAAAGCCTCCATTTTTTTCCCCTGTTAATACAGATCCTGTAAGTATTTTTACTTTGCCTTACAGCCTATTCCGTTTTACAGACTGTGTCATGTTTTGAGAGTTTCCCTGAGAATACTTGTGATTGAAAACAGCTTTGGATTGGCATCGAGATTGCAGTAGTTAGTGACCCCCTTGCAAAACACTGGGTATGGAGAGTAATATTGGGGTTTGAGGTTATTCTCCATGATACGTGCCATCAGTAATGACTGGAAGCTGCACAGTGAGAGCAGCTCCCCTCCTTGCTGCTTCATAGCCATTTAAATTACATTTATGAGCACTGAAGTGTGATATTAATTATTTCAAGGGCAGATTTTGTGGAGATGGTTGTCCACTTGCTTAACATTCATTCAGAGTTAGCTGAAGTCTATAAGGATGTCTTAATAAATGAGTTCTATATGTGGTGAGAATAGATATGGAAAAACATTAATAACAGAAGATATTAGTGGTGTCACAGGTTAAATTTCTTCTCCAATTCATTAAATGGTCTCTATAATTGAATTTGTGTTTGAACCAAGCTGAGAGAGAAGTTGAGCTCATTTCTTAAAATGAACATTTCAGAAGCTATAGAATGACATTTCACTTTGAAGGCAGTAGATGAAGCAATTTTTAAAAATAAAGAGTTTTGCATGACATGGGAAATTAAAGAAATCAATTTTATGTCTTGGTGGGACATAGGTACATACATGTAATAAACTATCTAATATACCATAACTGATCAAAATAGACTGTCTTCTTATTGAAGTAATGGTAAATGTCTTGCTTTATTTATTTTGGGTTTTTCCCCCCCATATCTTTACTATAGAATCCATGCCCAGAGTTAACTTCAGGCTTCCTGTCGAGACTGACATTTTGGTGGTTTACAAGGTGAGCTTCCCTTCTCAAGCTGTTGAACAGCTGACACCCCTGAACTCTGTGATACGTGTTGTACAGAGTTAGCAATACAGGGGTTTTTCCTCTGTAAGCACTTGATGTTGGGTGCTCCTTCACGAACAGTGGTGTCAGCACTTCTAGCGTTTGCTTTTTTCGAAACAGTTTTCAGAGTGCTCCTACTGGCCAAAGCTCTTCTCTGAAGAGTGGTGGCAACAACTGTGGCATGACTAATAGGGCACACAGCCTGACTGTGCTTGCCACGTGCTGGAGTTAAAACTAAACCAAGATGTGAGACTGTTCCACAAGATTGATTGTGGGAGCCTTTCACCCACCTGAGGATGCATTTTGTTTCCTGTTGAGGTTCACAGGTGAATGCTTTTATAGAAGGATGTTTTCTGTGCAAGAGGGCAAGTACACTGTGTTATGTGTACTAGTGACTCCCACCAGCTGATACTGCTCTCAAAGGTCGTGTCTATTAAAGATGCAAATTTGAGATTGGGCTTACTACTACTCCATGACAAAGAAGTAGAACAGCTGTTAAAGATCATGTTAAGAACCATATTTTCCTCAGTAGATGAGAGCGTTGAGCTCTTCATTCTTCCACCCTTGTGACTTCATTGACCTGGCAACAGCGCTGTCAAGTTGTATTTAGTGAGGGAGTGAGATCTTTTTAAACTTGCAGAGTTTTGAATGTTCAGCTTCCCCGTCGAGATTCTTGGCAACTAGATGTTTGTGTACCTTGACAAAATGCCTCTTACAGTTGAGAAACTGTAGTGTTCAGAGAAATCTGATTTTTCTTTGACTTAAGTGAGCTTCACTTCTGCTTCACTTTTGTTCACCTCTGACAGTTATTCCAGATGGACTTAGTTATTTTCACTTCTAAAGCTTCCCTGTTTTCATTTAATGCTTCTAGTAGTTGGTGTTTGTTGTCCCCTTTTCTGAAATGATGTTTTCAATAAAATACATGTAAGCAAAACTACATAATGTCCTCCTGAATTGCAGACGTCAGTATAAGGAACAAAGGGAGATGGAGGTATAGTTCTCATCCTTTCTGTGGAGATGCATCACCTTGCTTTTGTTGACTTAGTCCCAGCATTACTAGCAGCTTTAAGTACTATTAGCTGAAATGACTCGACTGTTTTTCTCCATACATACAGCATGGCTATTCTAGGGTACAAAAGGCCCCTCGAAGATAAAGATTTGTGGTCACTGAAGGAAGATGATACTTCAAAAATTATTGTGCAACAGCTAAGTGGAGAGTGGGACAAAGAAAAAGCAAAGTGCAAACAGTAAGTATGTGAACAAGTCTGCAAATGGTCTGAGTCGTTTCGATATTAATAAGCTGCTCATCCCGGAAAATGAGCCCATTAAAAATGGCACCTACCTCTTCAGCCTGTCTGCTCTTCTTTCATATTAACAGTCAAACGTGCTTATTTTAATATGTCTAGGCAGAGGCAAGCAGGAGCCTTCTGGGGCTTGTGTACCACCGACACGCTTTTTAACTAGGTGCTTAAAATCTGCAGGGGCAGGTAGAGCCGTCTACTGTGTGGAGAAGGGCTGAAGATGCATAAGCAGAAGAGATTGAGTTGGTTGAATTGTAGCAAATGAACAAGTGAGCTGGTAGATGTCTAGCCCCATAACTGCATCCCTCCAAGGCACAATAAACCTCATCATCCTCATCGCAAGTTTTTTGGCCTTACGCTGTTTTTAGCCTTAAGGCTCTTAGCAGTGAGCAACTCTTCACTTCCTAGCAGTAAAGGTATGAAACTCTAAAACATGTGAAAGGCAGGAGGGGAAGAGATATCTCACTTTTAAGGGCTGACCCTACTCCTGTTGCTTAGAAAGTCAGCAGCAAAATTCTCAGGGATGGAAATGGGATGAGGGCAAGAACTTGCACATAGTGACATCCATGCTGGAGAGGATATCCTTTTTATTGCATATTCTGTCCTAATCTTATCTTAAGAAATTATCTATTGTGCAACTGTATTTCCTTCTCCCACTGGTTAGTGTCCAAAACGTTTCCAAACAAATAGATGTGATAATAGTGTGTTTCAGATGAAAAATGTCAATAAGGAGGAGGCCTGCGCTTCCATTTCCTTTCATTGCGGAGATTTCTTCTCCATGTGGCAGCTTTCCTCTGTTCTCTTCTGTGTGTATCCTTGCCAAATTGGAAAGACCTATTATGTGATAATATTAGGAGGGAGTTGTAAGGTTCTTGGCAAGGCTAAATATGATGTGGAGGGTTCTACTTCACAGCTAAAATTTGAAAGGTTTCCAGCACTAACACCAGCAGCTTGTCCTCTAGTGCTCTGTGTGCATGTGTGTTGTGGTTTTACTTTGGGTTTATTTGTTTTCTTAATGTCTCTGTTTTTATGGGGTGGAATAACGTACATTGTCTGGTTCTGGTCTTTTGCTGCACAGACATAAATCTTACTGCCTCAGGCTTCTCTATAGTAAGAGCACAGCCTTTGTGCAGAAGTGCCTGGGGTCCAGGAAAACTTCTGCTAGGAAACCAGAAACGGTGCCTGGAGTTTTGTCATGGGATTCATTGCCTTTTGGAAGTTATTCATACAAACCGAGGCCAGCTGGCAATGAATTTAACCATGAATTCTGGCGTGTATTTAGCTCAGGTAAAATTTTGTGGCATCTGTATTAATGATTCTAAGGTGGGGAAGAGAGCAAAAACAAAGCAAATCTCTGTACTCCAGATTGCTGGGTTTCACATAACTCTGAGAGCTTTGTGGCTTTGCTTTCTCTTCAGTTGTAAGCAGGCATTCTCAATTACTTCATGGCAAATAACGTTGGGGCAGTTGCCTGGGAGGTGTAGTAAATACCTTTTCTTTTTTTTTAAACTCATTAAATCTGCTCTGAGCAAGCTTTTATGACCTTAAAAATGCTGTGTCAAGTTGTACACGTCTTGAAAGTGTCATGGAAAATACTCGCAGGGTACATAGTAGTAGTTTCTTTGAAAAAACTTAATCAGTTGCAACTCTGGCATAGCTAAAGCATTAAACTTACTTTATTGTAATGATTATCGTATTGCTATTGTTCCTAAATCTACAAAACCTTTTTTACATTTTAGCTTCACAGCTATCTTGTGAATTACTGTTAAATAATTGCTAATAATTCATTTGCCACTAATGAGTTACAGGAGATCAGTGAGGATTTAAGTTGTTATAGATAATAAAGCATGCAAAGAGTATTTTTCCTTTGCTGTAGCTCTCTTGCATGCATGGCTGAAGTCTCATTCACTTTACTGGTAAGTGCATTTGCTTCTGAGGAAGTTAGAGCTGTGCTGGATGGAGAAGGGGGAGCTGGAATCCATTTCACCTTATTTTTAGTTAGCTTCTCATTTTAGAGACAGTGCTTATGGAGACAAACCAAAGATGCAGGCCCTTGTCATCACTATTGAGAAAGCTGTATGTTTTCCCGTGAGATAATCGGCATCTGTTATCTGCCCTCCTACAATAATGGAAACCAGGCACATGCTTTTTGCTTTGATGATAAACTGGGTGTGAGCAGTCCCACACACTGCTGAAAGCCTGACCTCACCTAGCTACCCGTAGTAAACACTAGAAGTGCATTTTCTCCCTTTGGGATTTTTTGCTGCAAGAGAACTATTGCGTTGCTGTTAGTTCACTGTAATAAACATTTTTAATAGTACAAAGCCAGCGGCAAGTAGTCTTGTTTCTTCAAATCCTTCAATGAGTTTAACAGTCTGGTTGCCAAATAAATAAGGCTTTGCTCATAAACTTTCCAGGATTGATCTGGAAGGACAAAGACAACACTGTTCTTGTCTCGGGGAAAAAAATTTCCCTGGTTTAGGTTCTTCCGCTGCTCTCAAACTTTATTGCAAAGAAATTGGGATTTGCACATGCCTTTGTCTGAAAGGATATGAACAAGTTTCGACCTGTGGGCTGTTAGCCACAGCGATCATTTTGAGCGCTCTTACGCTGTTGCAATGATTTGACTCTGCAGCCAGCCAGCTCCAAAAAAATCTGCACACTCTTTATGAAGAAACATAAATCCAACCTCACTTGGTAGCGCTTACAAGTTATTTTTCAAATGCCTTCTTGTAAGCCTTCACTGTTCCTAAGGCCTCTCTTCCATCTGTCCCTTCTTATGTGCCCCAGACTCCAATTTCCTTCTCCCTGCTGCACCTGCACTTAACTGGCCTGGCTGATGTTCAGGAAGTTGTTCTCTAGGTCCCAACAGCAGTTTGGTATTGGCTGGTAGAAAAGCTGCCAGGCTGCTCTTTGAGACCCATTCATGGAGGAAAGAATTCCCCAGAGCAACCCCTCTTTTCTGATGGGCAACGGAAGTTAGGCACTAAACCCCAGAGGTGCTTCTAGAAAACCCGCCTAGAGCCCTGGAGAGCAGCACAGACCTGTTGGGTCCAGTTCTCATCAGTCACTCGCAAAGAGCATTGACTTTTAATTGGCTGATTTTGCAGAGGGAGAAGTAGAGGCACAAAGAAAGAAAGGGATACAGTCAAATGGGGTTTAAATGCTTAAATTGTTACCTGAGTAAAATTTAGGCACCTAAACCCCAAGTTTCTGTCGTGGAAACTCCTTGGACGGCTGGTGGCCCAGGTCTCTGTGATGGCTCAGCTTCGGAGGTGCTATGGTTTGTAATCTTTCAAGGTTCCAGGTATGCAAAACTCTGTAGTTTGAGAGGGCTGTGCCTGCTTCCTCTCTTAGCTCAGTGTATGATTTAAAGCTTCTCTCCTCCGAGAGATTCAGACTCCTTCTCCTGAAAGCAGCTCTGTGATCAGATGAGGCTGAAGGTTTCGTTCAGCTACTAATTGAATAACGAACACAGTCTCACAAGGACTAGGTGAGGGTGCCTTTTGTGCTATGTAAGTAACAACTGCTAGAGGATTCCTTTATGAGAAAATGGCGATCAAAGAGCAACTCTGTCCTCAAAGGAAGTCAAGCCTTCATCTTCTAATCCTTTGGTCAAGTTCTCATCAATGATGAATGATTTTCTGGCCTGTGGAGTGCACCTTGTAAGTACTGCAGAATAAGAAAAAGAAATCAGAACTCCTTACATGAGAGTGGTTTATCCCTGAGCGCATCTCAGTCTTGATGAAAGTCTTGCTGTTGATAGTAGCAGAGCAGGGAGAGGAGCAGACTTGCAGATGTCACTGCAGTGCTGTACACTTTGGGCAATGACATTCTCCCTGTCACTTGTCTCTAATGGCTCATTTCATTCCTCCAGGAAAGATGATGTGACATATATGAAGAAATCTAGCCACATGCTGAATCATGTTGGCGATGGTCCAGAGGAAGCAGAAGTTCTGATCAGAAACAAAAAGCACAACAGAAAGCCTTCCTTTCTCAAAGCTTTGTTGAGGACCTTTGGGCCGTACTTTTTAATCGGCTCCTTCTTCAAGCTGATACAAGACCTACTTTCTTTCGTCAACCCTTGGCTGTTAAGGTTGGTTTCCTGTGTGAGTAATTTCTGTGTGCAGTCCCTGTGGAGGCTTGGCTTTGGCACGGAGTATTTATTTGTGAAATGCACTGCTAGTTTCCCCTCACAGTGCTGTATGTGTGTGCTCCCTCACCTTCCCTCTGGAATGCTGTGAGACAGGAGTTCCTTATTGTGGGCTAAGCTGTAAACTGGGCAAGCTGTACTGAAATGCAAGATTTCTAAATCGCCCATCACCCATAGACAGCTTTGAATTACAAATTATCTGTTGCTCCTTGCAGCAGCCCAAAGCAATTTCTCCCCATTTCTAACAGATTATTTGTGAAATCAAGGTGAAGCGCTTCTTGCTGGATCCAGTAGTCTCTGTCCATCCCATACCCACATGCGTTGGTGGTGGCATGATTTGATATACAAATGAAGCGTGATGCTCCAGTATGTGGTGCTTTGGCTGTCATCTGGGAAAGACCATTTAGATGAGTTCACATGTCCTCAGTTGTGCACAGCAATGAGAATGTATGAGGCACAGTTGCAGTAAATTTCCATGGGAAAGAAAATTACAGTTACATAAAAAAAAAAATAGAAAAAAAATGAGATCTTGACAAAGGTGGTATGTCCTCAAACTCTCCTTGTATGAGGAACACCTGTACCTCTCATCTCTAGGGGGATCAGTTGCTCAGCCAGAAGGAATTGGCACGATCCCCACATTTTTTTCTCCGCTAGTATTATTCTTAAAGTGAGAATTTCACCAGATAATCATTAACTAAGAGAACAGTAAAAGTGGAAATACCACCATTTCTCTGAACCAATTACTTCTTATTTCCAAATTAATGGAAAAGTACGTAGTCCTGTTAATGCATGAGAGAGGAATGGAGTTTGGATGGAGGCCGCAGGTGGATGTGGGGAAGGGAAGAAGAGACGGCCCTGCTCCTATTTGGGTGTCTCTTAAAATAACACCAGTGTGGAGCTGTGTTCTGAGTTCATGTTCTGTGGGTGGTTTGTGACACACTCAGAAATTTGCTAAAAAGAGGGTCCGACACAATATGGTGGCATTTAACAGCTTACAGTCTGCCTTCTCCCAGAGTCCCTGGTGAAGAGGAGGCAGCTGGCTTCCTTCTGTGAACACATTAACTATAATCTATTCTGGGAATTTCTCAATTTTGTATTAAATTCCCGGATATTTTGTCAGTGATATCTCAAGACATATGAAGGGGAATTTCTTTTCAAGTCTAAATTCCTGCAGTCTTGGAAAATGCCCTGCCAGTGGTAAGACAAAATAAAAAAGCCATGGCTGTTGGCAGGTTGCATTTAAGATAGTTCTGGTTCTAAAAGGATTGCTGAAACCCATGCTGGGACTACAAGGAAGAGGTTTTCCTAAACCTGTCCGCTTACAGCGTGAACGGCTGGTGCAGTGCAGGAGGAAGATCTCTCTGCACTGGAGAAAGAAATACATAACAACCTCATGCTTCTAACGCAAGGCTCTGGGGTCTGATTTGTAGTTTCCGGGTGTCCTTTCCTCCTGCTGGTTATTTGAACCATGTCATCAAAGCTCTGTCCCTCCCATATTTTGACAATTCAATACTCTGGCCAGTAGTCCAAAATCACAATGTGATTTTTGGGAACACTGGACCTTGCCACACATTGCTGTGCTTTTTTTTTACCCCCAAAAATAAGAGTGACAAACTCTTCGTGCATGCCTCCAGGAGGATGTCTTTTAATCTAGTTTTTTTTGTGGGAAAACACCCCAGAGAGAAGCACTCGGGCTGCTCAGAAAGGCTTTGGGAAAGAAGCTGGTTTCACCTGCTTTACTCACTGCCCTACCTGTCCTATCATTCACCTCTCGCCCCGGGGGGCTGCCTAACCCAGCTCAGACAGTGAACTGTGCGTGGAAACGCGGGATCTCGGGGGAAACCTCGAGTGCCTCATCAGATTTCATTTTCTACAGGCCCATTTACAAACGAACTGGCAAAGCCTCAGCTTTTGCTGTTGTATCTTTGCAATGTTGTTTGACCGAAATTGTAACTCAGCTTGCATCCTGGAGCGCTGTTTACTTTCTGTGGTTAGAGAGAGGATGTGGCAGGATGCCACAGTAGAGAGAAGCTGTGTTATGTCCCATTAAATTTGCTGCATGATTTTTATTTTTGTTTCTTTTTCATTCCCTAATCTTCTGAAAAACAGTGTATTAATCGGCTTCATTAAGAACAAAGATGCCCCAGCCTGGTGGGGATTTTTGATTGCAGCTTTGATGTTTATCTGTGCTGTGCTGCAGACACTCTTACTCCACCAGCATTTCCAGTACTGCTTTGTTACTGGGATGAGGCTGAGAACTGGCATCACTGGAGTGATATACCGGAAGGTAAGACTGGAAGATTTCATGGACTGGAACACCAGTGTGTAGCCAAGGAAGTGGCCTCAGTTCTCACATACTCAGGGAAGAGCAGGCATGTGGAGAAGAGTAGCCTCCTGGAACAGAAATGGTTGGGGGTTTGGTGAGTTTTTAGGAGTACCTCTAGTGTACTTCTCAGAATTTTCTACTGATCAGCAATTTAACGTGGGCGTACTGGTAGGTCACCGGACATATCACTGGCAAATATTGATTCAGTTTAAATATTCAGGAAGGGGATCCAGAAGAATAATGTGTTTGTGCTGTGAGTTGATTAGATGCAACTAGGTTTTCCTCAGAATGCAACATACTGCTCGAGATAGAGGTGCTCACAGGCAAACCATTTGGTGAAGTCTTGTTCTTTGGAGATTAGGAATTGATGTAGGTGGGAATTATTTTTATTCTTGTTGAAGCACATTTTTGGGGAGTGTCTTGTTTTGCTAATAATTGAGGATTGCTTCTTTGTATGCATCAAGATTGTGAATCCATTGAATCTCTTGTATTTCTCAGTCCTTAGTCATCACAAACTCAGCGAAGCGCTCGTCCACTGTTGGAGAAATTGTCAACTTGATGTCAGTGGATGCCCAACGTTGCATGGACCTGGTGGCTTTCCTGAACATGTTGTGGTCTGCACCACTCCAGATATTTCTAGCTTTGTATTTCCTCTGGGAGGTACAGACTTTTTTTTTTTTCCAGAATTCATCAACATTATGTACACTCTTACTATTTTTTTGTTAATTTGACTCACCACTGCTTTTTAGAAACTTATTGTTCTATTTTGCCTTGCGGTAAAATAGCTTGTACTAGTGTAGGTGATCATTTAGTATCTTAATTATTTTGTTCAGCTAGTAGGCAAGATAAGGCACTTGAAACCAAAGATAGCCTTTTTGTCTCCTCAGTCCCTACCATGCTTTGATAGGATCAGTCTTGGACCCATCACAGTGTTACCAGTGGTTGATACACATGATAATTTGAGGGAAATGGCTTAATACCAAACCAAAGAAAACCTGGACATAGAAATTGTAAGCCAAGTATAAAGATGACGTAGTGCCATATAAAAAAGTTTCGTGCAAGTCAACATGAATCAAATCTCACCTGGAATAAAATAACCACAGTGTTTCCTTTGTTACAGTGAAGTTGTTTCTGGTTTATTCCAGGTACAATGTGAGTACTGGCTTTCAGCCTTAAAATGTTTCTATGCAATTAATCTGGTTTACTGCATAAAACAGCAGCACCAATTTAACCATATTGATTTAGACTTGAAAGCCAGTAAGTTACAGCAGCTCTATGAGTTACTGCTCTGCTGGTAAGCTGACCTCTGGTAGCAGTGTGTATGCTTTTACTGGCATTGGGTGTCCTGGGTTAATTCAGTAATTACAATTCCTTAGGACAGAGAGAGAAGTCAATGGAAAAATTCCTTCTGTATGTCTTGTTTGTTCCCTGCATTAGCACTCTATTCGGATTAGTTCAAACTTAATTTCCCCTCTCACTGAGAACCACTTAACAGGTATGTCACAAAGCGCTGTGCTATCACAAATACTAGCAGCAGCATCACAATTCAAGGTGGATGCTGTTGTATTTTTCTGTCTCCTCCTCATAGCTGTTCTGTGAAATCAGAACACTTCACTGGGAGGAGTTCAACTTGTAAAACATTCTTTTCTGTTTCTATAGCCTCCTGTGGTTTTAATGGTCACTACGCATTGCTGGGAACAGCAGCAATTGAGTACAACAACAACTTACCTTTTTTCTTTCAATCAAGCATTTAGGGCCTTCTGTGCTGGCAGGAGTTGCTGTGATGGTCTTACTTATCCCATTTAACTCTGCAATAGCAGTGAAAACCAGAGCATTTCAGGTAAGGTACCAACGAACGGAGAAGGTGACATTATCTGAATTGGCAGCTGTGCCATGAGAAATGAAGGCATCAGTGCTTGTCTTAGTTATTAATGAGCTGCCACTTGCACCAATTTACTTACGAGTAAGATTACACTAATAATAAGTGTATCTCCTCATATAGTTTTTCCATAGTGAATTGAATACTCCTTAAGGGAAAGGTGTGGCATTGAGTCAGTGGCTAGAGCAGCTGCTTCTGAGATTAGCAAGAAGTTTCTTCGTCTCCATGTCCCTTCACCTGATAACTTCTTCTTGGAGTGTCTAGAGAAGGGAAAAATAAATGCTGTTCCTTAAGCTGTGAATTACTCTTTTCAGAGATGGGAACTGAAGCCTGGCAGCTTAGTTTTTATGCTAATAGCCAGTGGTGACTTTCACTGCTACTGAGCTGGGCTAAATTTGAATTATTATCTTAAGGTAAAAGGATCCTTTATTCCTTTCTTTGTAGTCTTAGTCGTCTCTAGTCAAGAAAGGCTGAAAAACCCAATATAATAGTGCCCTCTGGCTTTGTGCTAGGAAAATCTAATAAGTTGCTTGTGCTGTGCAACCTCTCAGTGGCTGGAAGATTAAAAAAAAAAATCAAGCTGTTGACGTAAAAAAGGTAAGAGTTGGAAAACAAATATAGATTATGACATTTAAGCACAGCCTTAGTAACAGAGTGGTATTATTACGTGCCTTAGAGAGACATCCAGACTTTCCATTAAATCTCTTGGATGCTGACATGTTAGTATTAACATTCCTTTTCTCCCTTGACCATTATAAGGTGCTTGGAGCTGTGTGTAAGTGTGTGAATGCAGCTCTTCATTTTGTCTATACAGCTGAGCAGGGATTATTTTGCTTTTTTTTTTTTTTAAGCCACTGAATGAAGCACTATATTCTAATGTATGGGGAAAAAATAAACTAGAAGTAATGACAATTTTGAAGGGATGCCCTAAGAAATACAATTGTATGTAGCAGGAAAAAGAATCTGAAGAAATCAAAGGCAGGAGTAGCATTTTTGTGAAGTGCCTGAATCTTTAAGGTGGTTTTGAAAACTAATGCTAACAGTGAAGATGAGTGGAAAGCTTTTATGCTCTGCCTTTCAGCTGTTTTCTTTGATTTCTGGTTTCTTTGGAGGTATAGACGTGCACAATAAGCTTACTGATACCAGTCTGGCTTTCCTTAATTGCCTTTTGCATCCTCTTCAGAAATAGCCCAAGGACCATCACAGCTGTGAGACAACATGTTGAAAGCTCAGTTCTAGACATTCCTGTGACCCTGTGTCTCCTGTGTTTACTAATAACCCAGGTGGAACAAATGCGGTACAAAGACGCCCGCATTAAATTAATGAATGAGATCCTGGGTGGAATAAAGGTGCTGAAGCTGTATGCTTGGGAACCGTCGTTTTCAGACAAAGTGTTGGAGATACGAAAGAATGAGCTGCGCATTTTGAAAAAGACCGCCTACCTCAACTCCTTGTCCCTCTTTACGTGGACCACTGCACCGTTCCTGGTACATCAAATTTGCATGATTTTCTAAGCTGTACAAGTACATCCTTGAAAGATAAGTGTGAGGCTTTCTGCTCGCTGAAGTGTACATAGGAATAATATGTAAATAGTTTCAAAAAAAATTATTCACATGCTTCGAAGGCAAGTTCCCGGTTCTCTACAGCCTTTTTGATAATCGGTATTAAAGTATTGCTTGATAAAGCCTGCCAGTGGAAGCTGGGGAATAGCTGTCTCAAGAGAACTTCCAACCACTTCAAAGTACTTCCCATAACAAAATCAAACTAGAATTTGAAACCTTAGAGGTATTTGTGAACAGCAAAAATAGAAAAAAAAAAAAATCTAACTGAGTCAGTCAGGACAATGTTGTCCTAAGCTCTTATTTCTACCTTTTGTGATACAGTGCTCTGCTTGTTTTAGTGGAAGAGGGAGTTGTTAAATTATTCTACAGCCTAAAAAGAGATTGATTTAATGTAAAAAATAAAGCCCATTGCCAATTCTGAAATGCTTTTTCCTCAGTTTTTTCTCTTTACCTCTATTTTCCCCTTCATTGTACTGTGATCCCTTTTGCAGAATGGATTTTGGTGAATAAACCCATACAGATAAGTGTTTTGTGAAAAATATTCCTAGCCAACTGTTCTCAAGATCAAAGGCCCAGCCCTGCAGAAATACTCGTAGCGGTCTCAAGATTCTGCTTCTTTCGTGTTTTCTTAAAGCTAATGCATTTCTTTAAATGTACGCTCCTGCTCCTCCTCACCGCTAGTTTACTGCACAGGATGGTGCCTCCCTGGCAGATGGTCCCTCTTGCGCAGCGAACCAGCAAATAACTTGGATTTGACTGCCTTCCCTATTGATCAGTAGGTCTGGCTTGCTCAGCCTGCAGTTCACAACGGGAAAACGTGGTTGGGTAGAGTTGGAAATGCAGCCAAACCACAGCCAGATAACTGCTGATTCTTTTTATTTACCCAAGTCCTGTAGTTCACCTCTTGAATCTCCTGGTTCAACTAAGTGTAGCCATTAGTAATCTCAAAGTTATTTTATTCCATGCGCCCTTTTTTGTATCAACTTGTTCCTATGATTTGTCATTCTTCAAGCATGCTGAAAAGGTCAGAAACAGAATTTGCCCAATTTGTTGTTGATGCTTTTATTTCAAAGATGCCTATGAGGCTTGACTGCTTCTTAAAATGTCAGAATATTACATATGTCTGGCAGTAAACTCTCTTTCTGGCTTTCAGGTAGCATTGACGACATTTGCTGTGTATGTCTCAGTGGGTGAGAAGAATATCCTGGATGCAGAAAAGGCTTTTGTCTCTCTCTCCTTGTTTAATATCTTAAAGTTTCCCCTCAATATGCTTCCACAAGCCATTAGTAACATTGTGCAGGTAAGGAGGATCTTGTGCGTAACTTGTTCGGGACAGCTTGGACATCTGGGGTGCTTTTTGTTTGTGATTCTGGAATGCAGAGATCCCACCCCTTGCGCCTGCATGTTAGCTGGTTTTCTTTCTAATGACTTTCCCCTGCTGCTGCCCTGTACTGGGAAGCCTGACATCTGAGGAAGCTTGGCTGCGTGAGTTTTGCTTCACTTAGATGAACTCAGCTTGGTCTGAGAGATTTCACTGTTAAAAGCTGGAATTTCAGCATAAGACTGATTGCAGGGAATGAGTCACTGTTCAGGAAGCCCGTGGGGTGAAAGCTTAAGCCATTCTCCAGGCTTTCTCTTTCAGTAGTAAGAGCATTAAGTCCTCATAACACCGTGCTCTTTCCTTAGACGAGCGTTTCCCTAAAGAGAATTCAGCAGTTCCTGAATCATGATGAACTTGATCCAAACTGTGTGGAAACAAAGGTGATTGCACCAGGTAAAGACATCAGTATTTTTCTATCCTATGCTAATACAACAAACATATTTGTTTTGGACTGGATCAGTCATGGAAATAAAAACCAAACTAAAAAGAAAATACCTTTTTTTTCCTTTAAAAAAAAAGGAAGATGTAGCTTTCAGAAGTACATGTTTGTTGTTCAGGCTTTGTGGCAATTACAAAAGTTTCTGGCTGTATTTTTGAGCTTTAAGCTGAGTTATTGGGCCTGAATTTGCATCTGCCAGTGTATTGGATGGTAACAGATCGGGGTACTGAGGTGCTTCCGCTGAGTAGGGACAGCAAGACATGCTCAGATCTTTCACACTGCACAAATGCTCAGGAACATTGTAAACAGTTTTGATTTCTTCTGCTGGAAACAGTATCCCAAAGCATATGAGCAAAGCAGGTCATCTCAAAAAAATTGTATTTTCTCATGCAATACACTTTGAAACTGTGGTTTGAAACTTCTCTTGTGTGTGGTGTCGTGGACAGCAGAGGAGGAGGAAGGGGTGTGTGGCTGTCATTGCGATTCCTGTTGTACACCACCCCACCAGGAGGTAAAGAAAGGCTGCAGGTCTGTAACTCATTAGTGTGGCAGGCAAAAAGCTACGCAGTAGCAAATTTAATCTGATCAAAGTCAACAGCATGCAGCGGTCTCCTACCGACTTGGAAGTGGTTTCTTTGGTAAAGTTGTGCTAGCAGTTGCATGAAGATTCTCAACAGGAAATGCTGGCACTAGCCTCACAGAGGCAGGGAGAAGCGGGACAGCTTCTCAGCTCCATAGGTCTGTAAGCTCACAGTCTATAGCTTAAGCTGCGATCCAGTATTTTCATTCTGAACAAGCCTGTCTTGTGACCACAGTCATAAGACTGTTTCCCATGCCAGCAGAAAAGGGAACTGCAGTGTACATGAAACACCCATAAATAAAGATTCCTCTGTCTGCCAGTGTCTCAGCCGTACTACCCTGTGTAATACATTCCTGCCCTCTGTTGTTGTGTTTTTGTCACAGGCAGTGCCGTCAGTGTAACAAACGCGACCTTCAGCTGGGGAAAGGAGCTTAAGCCATCTTTGAAAGAGTAAGATTTCTTTATGCAATTGCAATACAATGTCTACCTGCTACCTGGTTTCTGGCTCCAGGGAGGTCTCTTTGAAAGATGCCTAGTAGTATCTGCAGGCTCACTTCCCGAAGAGGTTGTTCCACATCTCTTATGTGCATCTCTTCTGCCTTTAAAACACCAGGCTAACCCTCATGCGATTTAGGCTTTACAGAACGCTGCCGTAGGGCTTTAACTGCACAGTGACTGGCATAGTTACCTGTTAAAGGACAGAAAGGCTACATGAATTTCTTAAATAGATTTTTTTTTTTTAACTGAAGCATTAGACAAATCAAATTGATCTGGGAGGACAGTTAAGATGTCTGGGTTTGATCCCGGGCATGGGAACAGTGGTCTGTTGTTTTAAGAATCTCTGGAGTCGAGAAAGGGAGGAGAAGAACAGTGACCAGGCTATGTTTACTATGCCCAGTCAGGCTGATTTGTCACTGTGTATTTCAGCCCTGGTTTAAAGACCCGTAATGTCTTTAGTAAAGTAATGTTTAATTAATTTCCAGCCTGTTTCCTCCACAGTATAAATCTGTTGGTCCCCAGCGGTGCTTTGGTTGCCATTGTTGGCCATGTTGGCTGTGGGAAGTCGTCTCTGGTATCTGCTCTCCTGGGTGAAATGGAAAAGCTGGAAGGAGAAGTGGCTGTGAAGGTTGGTGTTGTTTATAGTGCCATTTAACGACGGTATGGAAATGTTCTGCTTATGCCTAACATACATCAGGCTGGAGAGGGAATTCTGTTCGCTCTCTGCCAGCTTGTCTGCATTTTATTTGGGTTTTGGCCACCCTTGTTCAGTTGTGTTTTATGTAAAATTACTTCCATGGTTCTACCAACAATACCTCAGCCATTAGCACACATGTATGTATAAAGTGAATGTTTATCAAACAGGAACTGTATCTATGTGCTACAGATTTTAATCAGAATTGTAAGCATGAATTGCAGCTTGTTACAAGTCAGAGGTTTCCTCTCTTCCTCCTTGTTCAAGGGTTCTGTTGCTTACGTGCCTCAACAAGCCTGGATTCAGAACGCCACGCTGAAAGATAACATTTTGTTTGGCCAAGCTCCTGATGAACAAAAATACCAAAATGTCCTAGAGGCTTGTGCTTTAAAAACTGACCTGGAAGTGCTGCCAGGAGGAGATCAGACTGAGATCGGAGAGAAGGTAATTTTATTTTGGGTTGTTGGTTTTTGGTTTGGTTTTTTTTTTGTAGTCAGACCTGCCTGGTGATTCCTCTTGTCTAGCTAAAGCAAGATTGCTGTAAAGTCAGCTCTTGGTTTGGTTTGATCTTTACAGTGGCATCCCTGCTACAGTCAACGCTGACACATGCGGAGCAGTTTTGTGAAAGGCAGTTGGAGCTTCTTCCTAACATTAATCATGTTTGTACTGTGAGTGTAACTGCACGCGTAGCCCTGGAAGATCAGAGCATCCTCCGTGTATTGTCCAGTTGTAAAGGTGCATCTGTCCAGAACACTTCAAGTCCTTCCTTTTCCTATAGGGAGAAAAAGGAAGGGAACATATGGTGTGCGTCAAATGAAAAGTGATATCATCATCCCTTCGCACCTCATTTTAATGAGAAACTTTTACATCTGTGATTATCAACAAAGGGGTTTTTTTCATAGGCCACTAAATTTGAGATGGGTGTCATGAAGTGAGGTGGATATGCAGATTTGTGTGGAAGGTGAGAGATGTGGAAGGTGTTCCAGGTGTTGCAGCCCTGCGTTGAGTGTTTGCATTTTACATTCTGGTTGACGGGCTTCATTTTTATAGTTTTGTGCTTTAACAGCTCCCTTTAGGGGTTTATGAAGCAAGAGGCTTATTCCGTCTCCAGATTGCTGGGTGAGTAGAAGTTTGGCAGCGAGCAAACAGATTTAGAGGCGTTCTGTTCCCGTCTCTGGTTCAGAGTGAGTTATTCTCTTCAGCGTCTCATGTTTCGATTTAGCATCCGTGTGTTTGGTTGGGAGAGAGCCATAAAAAGTCATAGCTGTTGTTGGAACAATGTTGTGTGATATTTTGTTCTCTCCTCTTTGCCTTCAGGGCATCAACCTCTCTGGAGGCCAGAGGCAGCGAGTGAGCCTTGCTCGTGCGGTGTACAGCAACTCTGACATTTACCTGTTAGATGATCCTCTCTCTGCTGTGGACTCGCATGTCGCAAAGCACATCTTTGACAACGTCATTGGTCCAGAGGGGGTACTTAAAGGAAAAGTAAGCTGGCATTTACATCCTCTTACAAACACGCACAAACTCAGTGGCACCGATGGGTAACAGGAAAGCGATTTCACCAGCGAGGCTTGAGTGCTGAATCATTCCTGAATTTCGGTGTTCAGTTGGCAATTTCCGTGTTTAATTTCCCCACAGCGCAGACTGTGCAGTGAGCTGCTATTTAGGCATGCCCAGAAGTGATGCGATCTGAGTAGAACGTGTAGAGGCAGAAACCTGCTCTGTCTTTTAAAATCCCTACTACGAGATCTCCAAAAGCAAGACACTTGCAGAAACTTGTGAAGGTTGTCAGCTAAGTATTGCTTGGAGGCAGTGCAGGGAGGAAGTTGTAACAGCTTACTAATTTTACAGAGGTCTTTGGCAGTAGGCAACCAAACTGCAATCTCTTCTGCTCCTGTTGTGATCTTCTTGGACTATCTCGGAGTTCAAAAGGGAAGGGCTGCAAAGCGCAGCACAAGGGAAAGGGGGAATGATAATTCAGTTGGTTTACTTCCCTCGGTGGTTCTATCAGCATGCAGTAGGAAGCACAGTAAGTTCACGTACATATTTCCAAGCTAATTTGGCTAACAAGGACAGTGTATTTCCCCTGGCATTTCACCTTGACACAATAACTCACTCGCTGTCCCCAAATCTGCGGTAGTATTTGGCTTGCTGACACAAGGGACAACTGAGAGATGTTGGGGTTTTCTTTTTTTTTCCCATCCAGACCCGAATTCTGGTGACCCATGGAATTGGCTTCCTGCCTCAGGTAGACCATATAGTTGTCCTGGTAGACGGCAAAATCTCTGAGATGGGATCTTACCAAGACCTTCTGAAACAAAACAAGGCCTTTGCAGAATTCCTGCGAAATTATGCACTTGATGAAGTCATTGAAGAGGATGAAGCAACAAGTACAGTATTGCTTTTTCTTAAAACATGCCTTTTTCTGGCCACAATTTTCTCTGTATAAAGTGTCTCCTGCTTCTTCACGTCAGCCTGGCTTTTGCCTTTCTGCACTAACTTAAGAATTATTGTCTATGGCCAGGTCTGTAATTTCTTTCAAAAGTTCATGTGGTTTGTCCTAGAAAAAAGCAATTCTCATGTTAGAAATTATGTTAAAGTTGGGCATTTATTTTACAATTATAAGGTCAAGCTCAGCTGAAAAATGGAGCAGTCAAGAATAACCTGGGTTTGCTGTCAAAGGGGATACCAACAGTTGGTATTTTTTCTCTGTTTCTGTGTTGGTTTTTTCATATAGCGAAGTTCAAATGACATTTTAATCTTGGGTTACTTTTCATCTTGGCTTGATACTGATAAAATGATACAAGATTAAAGCTTTTCAGTAAATGTTTCCCCTGTGTTCCCACGCTTTTTGATTGCAGCACTGCCTCTCCCCAGACAGGCAGAGGGGAACACACATGCCATCTTATAGCAAAGGCTTGCAGCGGTTCCTGATCTCTCCCCATCCCAAGATCATGCCTAGAGCATGCCCTCTAAGTGAATTTAGCTAGAACCAGCTATGACACTTTTGCCAAACGTTTCTGATGCGATGAAGGAATGGGATGTAAATGCATTTGGCAGCCAACCTGCCTCACAAGATCCTTGCAAGTTAGGAGAAGTGCTGCACAGAAGGGATGCAAGCAGAACTGTGGGGGAGTTAGGCACTATGATTTTCCTGCTGTGGTGGTGTTTTTCATGACTCTTGCTTTGTATACCCACCGTGTTCTGTGCTTTCTGCTTTATTCAGCAGAAAATCTGAGGTGTGATCTTGTCTTGCAGTGCTGGAGGATGAAGAAGTCCTGCTAGCTGAAGACACCCTCAGCATCCACACTGATCTGGCAGATAACGAACCAGTGACAAACGAGGTCCGCAAACAGTTTCTTAGGTAAACATGAGGTTCATGTGTTTATAGTCTGTGTCGAAACACATCTGAAAGATCTTAGTCACATACTGCTTCTCAGTCAGGGCTTCAGTTTCCTCTTATAAAGAAGTTGGTTTAGTGTCCTTTTGAAAATCAGTGTGAAAGAACATGCAAACAAGATCAAATATCTGTTGCTGCAATTCTCTTTTTAATCCAGACTAAACCAATTTCTTAAAGGAACTCTGGTTCTCAGGTAACACCACTGTGTGTTTTGGCACACGCAACACTAAACTGCTACCAGTTGTGTGATAGATAAACCCTTTGCATTGTGCCTTTCCATTGGGAACTCTCTGAAGTTTTCATAACCATACTGATAGATGCTGTCCAGCTGCTCCTGATGTGAAAAGAGAGAAGCTGGGGGGTTACTGTGAAATGTCTGCCTTGCCGTGAGTCCTCTAAGAGCCTGTACCAACAAGCCCAGGCCCTGTCACGGCCATTGTTGGGTGCTGTGTTTCTGGTGTCACTGAACATCACTGAACATTCAGAGGGTGGTGCAAGCACCCATAGCTGTGAGCAAGGCTGGCATGGGAGCTCAGCAGAAGAGCTGGGAGTTAGTCCAATCTGCTGCATCCCAGCCTTGCCTTCGCACTGCCACAATATGCCCTTTTTCTCCTAATGACTCTTTTGTTTTGACTAGGCAACTCAGTGTAGTATCTTCTGAGGGAGGAGAATGTCCCAACAAAATGTCAACGAGACGAAGAGTCTGTGAAAAGAAGCCAGCAGAGCCTCCTCTGCCAAGAAAAAATCCTAACGAGAAACTTATTCAGGCTGAAACCACTGAAACGGGAACGGTATTGTGTGATTCCCCCTCCCTTTTCTTTTTCTGTTTGAAAAAATAATTTTTATTTTTACGTTTGTTCCAGTTCTGTTAAATATGTGGTATAAATCATGGCTGCAGGCTTTAGGCATTAGTCTGGTGGCCACTGATCATTCACATTTGGGATTTTGGCAGAGGTTCCTGCACCTGGCAAGGACAATGTTCTTAGCGGGGGAAAAAAAGGACAAAAAAAAAGATAAATCCTTTCCAGCTCCTGCCACAGTCACCTGATACCGTGCAGCACTGTGCTCCGTCAGCCCGGGCTGTGCATTGCAGAGCTTTCAACACTGTTGGTTTTTAAACTGTTTGGCTGCTGTTGAGCTGCAGCCCTGGGTGTTTGAGGACCTGCAGCAGTGGGCTGTGTGAGCAGCCATCAGCGGGTCTCTTCTGCCTAAGTGATACTGCCGCCCCGTCTTTGAGAGCATTTTATGCTCGTAAGTCCAGAAGGGGCTGTACCGTGCCCGGGCAGGGCCAGAGAGTGAAAAGGGAACGGGGAAAAAGAGAAGGGGAAATAAGAGAAGATGTGAATACAAAAGTAAACGAAAGGGGCAGAAAGGAGCAGTGGGAGGAACAGGAGAGCAGGGAGCTTTTATTAAAGAAAGCCCCTTCCCTCCACAAGCTCAACGTGTCCTGTGAAGTCTGATGTACATGGTCCGTGGCACAGACATGTAATTTACTGTTCCTGTGGGTTATTTTAGCTTTCGAAGTCCCTAATCAACAACACTTGTTCTTTTAATTATCCCTCCTTATGCTTTTTTAGAGGTGAGCTTTGTGCTGAATCTCTGTCTCGTTTTGCTTCTCTGCCTTTTTGCACGACCCTAGAGATGGCATCTTTGCTTTTTGCCACAAGCGTCATCTGTTTATGTTCCTGTTGGGGTGCACTAGCATTTGGTACCTCATTTAAGCTGCTGTAAAGACACCTGAATGGAGGCATATTCAGCACTTTTCCTTAAATAGGCCATCTAAAGCGGTCCTGAGCTCGCTACGCCTGCCAAGAAGCTGCTTGTGCCTGAAAAACTTGGCTCCTGCTCTTGTTACCCATCCTTTGCTGCTATTTGATCAGCCTCTTTTATTTCTCTTTTTCCCTCTGGCATAGTCTTAAGAACCAAATCCCCAAAAAACTAATGGAATGCAGTTTCTCAAGATGGAGGAAAAGAGTATTGCAGAAGTTTCTGACTTGTTTTGAAAGTCATCGCCTGGATGTGTAGCTCGGGCAGGTGAACTGGTCTCTGTGGTGCGTTAGAGTTTGGGCAGCTTTGGACGTGGCAGTTCCTCTGATGAAGAATTTTTTTTCTCTTTTTCTGTCTGAACTCCTGATTACGGTGTAAGATGTACAAACAGCTTTGGTGTGTGGTTTCTGCAGGTAAAGCTCTCAGTGTTCTGGCAATACATGAAGGCCGTCAGCCCTGTGGTCTCTTTGGTGATATGTTTCCTGTACTGCTGTCAAAATGCGGCTGCCATTGGGGCCAACGTGTGGCTCAGCGACTGGACCAACGAGCTGGTGATAAATGGGACTCAGCACAACACAGCCAAGCGAATCGGAGTCTACGCTGCCTTGGGCCTCTTGCAAGGTGAGACGTAGAATCATGATGTCTGAGTGTTTAGTGCAGAGGAGTTAGGTGGGAAAGCCATGGCACTGGTAGCTGGGGGGCCAAATTGCTCCCTAAATCCTATCCTTAGCAAGGGAAGTAATGTAACTTGGAACTACAAGTCTGAGCTCAGCTCAAAACTTTTAATTTTGTTGAGAAGCCCTTGGAGGGTTGAACAGTTGACTTGGAAGCTTGAGAGAGGCAAGTTGGAGAGAAAAAATGAAAACTGAGGTGCAGAAGAGACTGAAGGGGTGGGGTAAAGTTGTAGCGTTAGGAGTTCACGGAGGCTCATGGAAAGCAGACGGAGGATGTTGTGCCCCTGGCTTATGTGGACAGAGTGGTGAAATCCTACAGGACGTGTTGTGTGCCTTAGGCAGCCGTGAGCACAGCGCCGCAGCGCTGATGTGCGTGGTGAGAGCAGGGTGGACGAGGAATGTGGTAAAGGGGAAAAGGCTTCTGGAACAACAGAAACTACTGAGGGTCAAAGAGCTGCAAATTGGGAGCATCATGTTCGCTGGTTAACAGGTCTCCTCCCCTCCTGTTAGGCCTCATAGTCCTTGCCTCCGCCTTCACCCTGGCCATGGGAGGCATCAACGCAGCCCGGACACTCCACGCTGCGCTGCTGGAGAACAAGTTCCACACCCCGCAGTCCTTCTACGACACCACCCCAACCGGCCGAATCATCAACCGCTTTTCGAAGGACGTTTATGTGATCGATGAAGTAATCCCTTCGACCATCTTGATGTTCCTCGGAACGTTCTTCACCTCTTTATCGACGATGATTGTGATTATAGCAAGTACTCCACTCTTCGCTGTGGTTATAATTCCGCTTGCAATTCTGTACTTCTTTGTTCAGGTAACTGGAAAAATACCTGACTACCACTGCAAAGACTTTTATTCTGTTGTTCGTGTTTCTTTTTAGGAAAAACAACATGAGTTTGGCAGAAAATTAAAATATGTGAAGTAACTGTGTTTATGTAAAGAAAATTTTATTTACTTCTCTCAGAAGAAAAAATATCCTGTGAGATGTGGTAATGAAATAAATAGGCATAACCTGGTTTTTTGGCTTTTAAGTAATAACAAATAAGCCTGCTGGGAGAGACAGAGCTGCAGTGCACTTCAGTGTATTGCTGTGTGTATATATGAGACATACTGACAGTTTCCTAAGGTGGCGAGGAGTTAAAACATCGAAAATAGAAAGCATCAATTTTATTGACTTCTAAGCAAAAATGAAGCTCATTTTATAGGCCATAAATAGAGACCTGGTAATGGAGGTGCAAATTCATGCTTCATTTTCTTGGAAAATGAGACTTGTACAAATGGATTCATTTTGTTAGGCGATATTATCTATATTTAAAGGGACATAAATAAATTCCACTTACAGTCTCTAGAAATTGCAGTTACCCAATATTCTGGTGTGGAATGAAGCACAGATATTTTTGGAGGGTTGAAGTGCATCTGTAGCAATCTCCCTTAAATCCTTTTCCTAAAAAATTCTTTACTGTTAATTAAGAGAGAATTTCATGTATTCATTTTCTTCAAATTTTCTCCAAAAAATGGCAGCGGTTCTACGTAGCTACCTCCCGCCAGCTGAAGCGTCTGGAGTCTGTGAGCAGATCTCCCATCTACTCCCACTTCTCAGAAACAGTGTCAGGGGCCAGTGTCATCAGAGCCTATAGAAGAGTGAAGTCCTTCGTCGACATCAGTGACCTGAAGGTGGATGAGAATCATAAGAGTTACTATCCTGGCATAGTATCCAACAGGTAAAAAGGCAAATAACTATAACTTCTCATTTCTTAGAGAATCCTGAGCCTGTGTAGCTGGTCCAAGCAGACATTTAGCCCTCTGCTTACCTCTGCCTTCCCTCCAGGTGGCTGGGCATTCGGGTGGAATTCGTGGGGAACTGTATTGTTCTTTTTGCTGCCCTTTTTGCTGTGATTGGCAAGAACAGCCTGAACGCTGGCTTGGTGGGACTGTCGGTGTCTTATGCATTACAGGTACGTGTTGCAGCCTTCTGTTCATTCATGGGTTTGCATTTTTGTAAATGCCATGGATGTATTAGCAGTAATTTAAGTGCTTGTAAAGCTGAAGTTAATAAGGAAATAATAAAAATGTGTTGTGGGATGTCTGGAAATCGCAGAGTTTTACTCTGAATGCTGACGGAGCATCAGCAAGCTCACGTGCAGCAGGACTTTAGGGCTCTTTGGGATCACCGAGGTTGTGCTGCGCTCCAGTATTCTGAGCAGCAGCACACAGGACACTCAGGAAGTGTCAGGTGCACCCGCCAACAACAGGTCATTTGAGCAGCATGGAGTTACATGTCCTGCATCGTGCCTGGCGCACAACACATCGGTATGTCCCGGTAATCACAGGCAGATCAACAGCGCTCAGAAACAGGCAAGATAAACTGTACTGACCCAAGCTGTGGACACTGCTGCAGCTTTAATGGCCTCACACTTGTCAGAAGCTTTTTAGACACCATGAACGTGCAGTTTTCCAGTCAGACCCATGAACAGAGGAATGAGTTTTTTGAGAGGGCCGTTTCTTAAATGGCTGTGGGAGGCACATGCTCCTTCATTACCTGTAGACGCCTTGTCTCAGTATTAATGTCAATGCAAAGATGATTAGTCCAATGGTAATATGAATGTGAATCCATGTCTTAACAGCAGTGGCTGGTTTGTTGTTATTATTATTAAATATGTAGTTCCTCTGGGGGTGATACTTTGTTCCTTGTCTTCTCCAAGGTGACCTTGTCTCTGAATTGGATGGTCCGAATGACTTCTGAACTTGAAACTAACATTGTGGCTGTGGAGAGAATAAAAGAGTATTCTGAAACGGAAACAGAGGTCAGCTACCCGGAGTTAAGCATGCACCCGCAAACGTGGCAAAATTTTAATACATACACTGACATGGTCGGTCTTGAGACTCTTGAGAGGCAGTCCCTGCTCTGAGAGTGTTATCATTTAACCTGAACAAATGTCAAGCTCTGAACTGTAATTTATGCTATCACAGCTCCAAATTATTACTGCCGTCAGGCAGCCTCTGCTTAGCATCTCATTTTCTGCTATTGTGAGTGGCTTTAGCACAACAGAGATGAGTTGCACCATCAGAATAGTGCTCCCTGTGGGTTTGAAGTGTTTGATGCGTGGTGCTACCTGCCTGGATGGTGCTGTGATCCTGCTAGTGAGCACAGCCGCAGCACAATTATCAGGCTATGCACATGTTTGCAGTAGTATTTGTATTTAATCAGCTTAATCAGCCCTTATCTCTCACGAGAGAAGCGCATCCCTAGGAACGCTGTACTACCTAATCCAAGAAAATCATCCAATCATCCACCTTTGTTGTCAAAGACTTTTAAAGGTGGCAGATGGAGCTACGCTGGGAAATTTGCTCTGTGGACACTGAGCCGTCTGTACGTGATGGGAGACAAAGAATTAGGGAATGGAGGATGTGAGGAGAGCCGCAGTGTACGGATCTGGAGATCAAGTGTTTAATCTGGAAGCTAGACAAGATGCATGATACGTGTTATAAACCAGAGTTTGAGCTGGCTTTAACCGAACACTGCCTGTGTCAAGTTACTGGAAAAAAATGTATATTCATATCCATTGAGGATTTGGCCCTATGTGCTCACTGCACAACAAAGACCAAAATGGGTGGATACTTAGGAATCTATTTGTATTTATTTGTTAATGGAGATTTGATTTATCAGATGTATTTCTAGTAACCTGCAAATGTTCATGTTTGTATTTGAGTTTAAATTACTTTTTTTAAACCTATATGAGGCATTTCTGACTTCTGCTTTCTTTAGGCTCCCTGGATCATTGAGGGCAAGAGGCCCCCAGATGACTGGCCATCCAGGGGGGAACTGGAGTTTGTGAATTATTCCGTGAGATACAGGAAGGGCCTGGATCTAGTGCTGAAGGGTCTAAACCTCCAAGTGCACGGTGGAGAAAAAGTGAGTTACCAGCTGTATGTCTTTGCTAGAACTTTGCTGTGGGCCTCCAGTGACAACCATGGAGTAGAGGACAGGGTCTACTCGCCCCAGTGGTGGAAACCTACTCCAGCTGGCTTTGCAGGAGGCAGCAATGACAACCACGCTGTCAGGATGCCAGCATCCTCCGGGCTGGAAGCAGTGGGACCGTTTGCATGGGACTTTCTGGACTTTCCAAGTGAGGTTGGCAAGAGGCTACTGTACATCATGTAGGAGGCACCAGCGCAAGTGACAAAAATTCAGTGACAAGAATGCTTTTCTGAAGCAGTGCAGATGGGAGAAGGAATTCCAGCTTTTTCGGCTCTCTGGCTTCCCTTGTGAAATTTTTGGCATGGGAGGAAATGACGTTCTTTGCTTCCTTAATCAGGAAATTGTTCTTTGTTCTGGGAGGTTCATTTCTTCATGCTTCAGTTAGAAGTTTTGGGGTTTACGTGCTGGTGACAGAACAATTACCGTGGGAAAGTCCTCCACTTAACAGGCTGTTATTAAGAGAGAAGAGAATTACCCTTACATGAAGCAGACGGGATGATGACCGCCTTCTGGAATGGAGATACATCTGCTTGCTGTGAAGTCTGACTTGCCCTCTGAAAAGCTATTTCTCGTTAAGTGACCAGACTTCTAACATGGGTACTTAGCTCATCACCCAGGGTTAGGTAGGATGGCTCGAGGCCTATGTCCACATCTACACGTGATTTCATTCCAATGATGGGAAGGGCAATATTTCCATTACAGCAGATGACACAGGGACTTCTAGGGAAGGATGGTGACATTCTTAGCTGGAGATCTTGGGTCAAACTGCTTAGAGGAGTCTTGGAGTTTTGTTTAGGATTGTTTCTTTTTTTTTCCTGGATTTGATTTTGGTTTTAACTATATGCTTTGTTGTTAAACCTGCAATTTGTCGTAGATTGGAATTGTTGGCAGAACCGGAGCAGGGAAGTCCTCCATGACGCTCTGTCTCTTTAGGATCCTGGAAGCTGCAAAAGGGGAAATTAAAATTGATGGTGTGAAAATTTCGGAGATTGGTCTCCATGACCTTCGGTCGAGGCTAACAATTATTCCTCAGGTACTGTTCCTGTGTATCTCAGTAACGGAAGGGTTTCTACAGGCTTAGCAAACCATACGTAGTGGTTTATCCACAGCAGAACATGTTTTGTTACACTCAGAAAATTGTTTCAGAAGAACTATTTATACTTCAAGTAAATGCCCTGTTCTGCCACCTTATAAGCTGGTGCTGGGTGATGAGACAGGATTTAAATCATCTTTGCAGTCGGAACTTGAGTCTTCACTGTGTGCAATGTAATGTGTTTTCAGAGTGGAGGGGATGGGGAGGTGGCCTGCCTGCAGTGCAGAGGAGACTTCAGAGCCGTACCTCGTAGGGTCTGTACTTCAAACAGCTAAAGCACCGATCTAATGGAAACTGGTTTTATACCCAGGATCCTGTTCTCTTTTCCGGAACACTGAGGATGAACCTGGATCCATTGAACAAGTACTCAGATGAAGAAATATGGAAAGCTCTTGAGCTGTCTCACCTGAAGAGGTTTGTCAGCAGTCAGCCATCCATGTTGGACTATGAATGCTCAGAAGGTGGAGAAAATCTTAGGTAAGGAATGCACTGAGCTTTCCTCTAGCTGTGACAGTAGCATGAGCACAGGTTTACCCTGTCACCCGTTGTGATAGAAATGATTTAGCCACCTATTTCTGTTCAGCAAAACCAGTAAGGCTCAAGCATTCACCTACTGTTCTGTCTCTGCCACGGGTGATCTGATTCTTCTTTGCTGCTGGGAGGGACTTCTCCCAAACCAAAATCCTGTCTTACAGTAAAGAAAAAAGTCTCAGGATGGCAGAGTATTAGGAACAGGCGGTTTGGTAGGAAGGGAAATTCCATGGTAACAAATCAAACTGCTGTGCTGCATAAGAGTCCTCTGCCCAAACCGACACGTTCACAATGTTTATGCTCCATTGTTTTCTGGAAGATGCCCGAAGGCATGAATGGGGGTGATACAATGCCATGATGTGACATGCTGAGTTGGTTCTGAGGCTGTGGTGTAACTAGATTATGTGTGTGACAAATGTTCAGCTCCTTCCTCATCCTGCAGAGTCACTCAGACAGGCCATGTCTGGGGTGTGTTTGGAGCAGGGAAGGAAATGTGCACTGCTCAGATATTGCTGATTTTTTGCTAGCAGAAAGGACTTGCAGCCTGAAAGCATTTTTTTTTTTTTCCTTTTTTCTTTAAATCTTTATTTTCCTGTCTAAGTTTGCTAACGCTCAGTGTCGTTACAACCGTGTTTCTGAAAACTCAGGCAGAAGCATTGCAATCCCTGGCTTTCTGTCACAGTGATAGAAAGGGATTTGGTGGCCCTGTCAGTACCGGGTCAGGCAGCAAGTGAACGCACACGCTGCAACGAGCTGGGTAATGCTGCAGTGTGTATGTGTTAGCTCCAGGGCTGACAGAGCCGGCGGTTCGCTCAGTACTGTTGGTTTTGCTGGGTGTTGATGAGTAATCTGCTCTAGCACAAGCGATTCCGAGCAGTGCAGAGCCCAGGGCAGCGGAGCCTCCGTGAAAGCCCCGTCTCTGTTCGCAGCGTTGGCCAAAGGCAGCTCATCTGTCTGGCGAGAGCACTACTGCGCAAGACGAGAATCCTGATCCTCGATGAAGCAACAGCAGCCATCGATCTCGAGACAGATGATCTTATCCAGATGACAATTAGGACGCAGTTTGAGGACTGCACGGTGCTGACAATAGCGCACAGGCTGAACACAATTATGGATTACACAAGGTAAAACTCTCCCAGTGGTGCATGGCGGGGGCTCAGCGGGTTCCTGGGTATGTGAAGCAGCACTTAAAGGGTCTGGTTTGTCTCTAGATGGTCACACCAATGCTCATGTCAGGTAGTGTGTAAGCAATGATGTTTAAGACACATAATCCCAGACTATCCAGACCTAGCTTTGCTTCTGTTGGCCTAAGAAACAGGTTCTGCGGTCAGTAACCAGAGCTGCACAAGGGGTACTACCCAGCTGCGCTAACAGCACTGTCTGCAAGCGACTGGATCCTTTTCTAACTAGCAGCTGCTGTTACTTTTTCACTAGCTTCGTGTCATACGCTCTAAAATACATTACTGCACTTCATGAGCTCTTATCTCCTTGGCTTTCTGGCACTGTATTTTCAATCCCAGAACTACCAGTATGTCACTTCCGTGGGGTTTTCTTGCCCCTTACTACCCCTGGGAGATAGTGACTGTCCTGTACTTTTTTTAATCAAACAGCAGCTCAGGGAGAAAGTTTATCTTCTGTTGTGTTCCAACATGTGAAAGTAACTGAGCAAAACAAAGACAAGGCAAAGATTGGAGCAGTCTGCTCTGCGATAAAAAGGGGTGTTGCGTTTCCTGGTGAGCAATTCTGTGACGTATCTATCTTCCCCCTCTCCACCACCACCTTTTGTTTTGCACAGGGTTCTTGTTCTAGACAACGGAACCATAGCTGAATTCGATACTCCTGCAAGCCTTATAGCATCGAAGGGTATTTTCTACAGTATGGCCAAAGATGCTGGACTGGCATGAAACGAAGAGCCCTCGGGGTTTTGGTTTGGGGAGGTTTTGATATTACTTACTGACTTGCCACGAAAGTGACTTGCGAATGTACTGTAATTTACGAGACAGTTTTTGTAGTAGACTAAACTTGTGATATGTGAAAAAAGTATTTTACAATTATAAGGACCAGAAAGTGAATTTTATATTTTTAAGTATTTTCTATATACATAAAGTATTTTATTATATGCTTTTTTCCCAAAGGATGCCAAACATTCTGCCAAGAAAACGTCTCGCAGGGCAGTATGTACTGTATTCAGGTTTATAACCAGTAAATTATATTAATGGTACAAAATATGCCTGTTTTGTGTGTTTTCTGCATAAGAATTCATTGGTTTTGAAGTGGAAAGTTAAGCAGCTGAAAAATAGTGAAATAAGGTGTCATCTCAGAGTGGTTCCAAACTGCTCCTGTCAGTATTTTCTCCAGGACAAGGGAGTTGAATGCTGCAGCTTCAGGGCTGTGAGCTATCCTGGGACCTTTGGTACCTGCCCAGGGCAGCTCTGGCGTTACAAAATTCCTCTTCAGCACAGGAATTCTGAGTACTGTGCATTGCAAGCCAAACCTACAGGTGCCTTAATATAAATCATTAACCACGCAATTTCTACCGATTTATCAGAGTGCACATAAACCTGCAGGGACACACACTTCACGTGTGAAATCACTATGAGGAAGCCTCCATTTGAGCTGAACATGCAGGCTGAGCAGGTATCGTTTATCTCATTCAACACTTAATCACCTGAAATCATGTGTGATTTGTTTTGCAGAAATGAGTATCTACCTTATTACTGACAGCCAAGCCCCCTCAGACAAAGGGAGTCCTGTGTTTAAACAGCATTTGCTGCTAGACTCTGGTAGAACAACTTGTGCTTCAGTTGCTCACCTACTCCACCAAGCACTCTGCCTCACCAAAAAGAGCTCCCGTGTTTTGCTGGGAGTGAAGTTCAGAAAATCTTTGAGAAGACAAAAAAATCATTTATTAGTTCTTAGAAATCTTAACTTCTTCAGTAGAAACAGGACTCTGCAGCCAGGCATCTGACATTAGCATTTCACATCACAGAGCACAGCGTAAGGAGTTATTGATCCTACACAGCAAGGTAACGATTCCGGGCTGATCAGCTTGTTAGCGGTGTTAAGAGTGCCTCCTGCGTACAAACCGCGTAGGGTATCCAAGTGCTCCTCAGAATGCACAGAGGGCGATCAGCAGCTGAGCGAGGGCATCAAGGTAACAGCAGCGAAGTCATCAACCCAGCGCTGAGCTTTCCGCAGTGGGTCTGACTGGCTAACCTGGGCCCTTCATGGCCCGCGCTGGCGTTCAGCTGCCTAAACCCGATCGGTCCCGTGTGCCAGGAGAATGCAACAGGCGAGTGCAATGTGAGGCACAGCAATCTATAATGCCATTACATGGAGGTTAATACACCACCAGCAATTTGGTATAAAAACCAGGCAGAGCCAGTGACTCAGACCACATCTGACCTCCAGCGCTTGGCAGAAGAGGCTGTTTTGTTGTGACAAAATGCTCTACTGCAGCCTTAGGAAACTGAGCTTTGTTACTGGCGCCCCGGGAACTGGGGTGTTTGCATGGATCTGGGCTTCCAGGTGGACACTGGACATCCAGCTGCAAGGCAGACTGGGAGAGGGCTCCCTCTCGTGTGCTCAGGCACTGCTGCTGAAGCTGCTGCCCTCTGCACAAGTGCTAGCCCCTGGATGAGAGTGAGCGAGCGCAGGTAAAGCTGGGTACCAGTTCCTGTTGCATTAGCTGTAACACCGGCGCCTGCTCTGACTGCAGCGGAAGAACGAACCCCTCCACCTGCCCCAGCCTCCGAGAACAGAGATGAGGCTGTGGTGGAGCCCTAACTCCAGTCAGAGGAGTCATCCAGAGCAGACAGAGGTTCAGATGCAGTTCTCACCGTGGCATTTCCTCCAGCTAGTTTGGGGGGCTCCCTGCTCAGCATGTAAATCCCATTTACAGGTCCACATACGTCGTACAGCTCACTTGGGCTGTAAATTCTTAGACAACAAGATGATAAAATCCTTTGGCTGCTGAAGTTTCCAAAGAAACTGGGGGGAAGACAAGGAAACAGAGGGAAATACAGTCCCGTTTGATGTTTGCCTGGTACAAATTGTGCTCAGTCCATTCACCGAATTCATAGTACATCCTTTTACAGTTAGGTACCAGAACAGAACTCTTCCTCAGACGCTAATGAATGAGTAAACACTAAAATCCTAAAAAATTAGATAAAATCCAGCTCTTAAATATTTTTCAATGTATTTATTCCAGAATTTCATAGCAAAGTAGTCTAATTCTGAATTTTAAGCAACAGGAAAAGTTATTTTTCAGTAAACAATGTGGGTAAACACAAGTCATTAGGAAAGAAAGAAAATACATTGCATAGGAACATCAAGGTTTAACATCAGCCCAGAAAACTCCGGGCATTTCACTAGTTTCTTTTTACACAGGCAACTTTAAAGGTTCAAGATGCGCTCCTTCTCAGGAATGTACAGGTAAAAGGAAAATAAAATTACAGCTTTTGTGCTTTTAAAAGGGGAAATTAAAGCAGCATTGGAGAAACGTGTTGTCAATACAGTCACAAAAATAGGATTTTAAATTGCACACGTCAATACTCTATATTGACAGACAACAATAAAGGGCATTTTGGTTGAGAGCGTATTTATGATTTGGATAATTACTGTCACTCTTTATTTTCAACCTGAGAAAGAGGGAAAAGGGTAAACAGGGATTAAGAACTCACAGGTAATAAGTCACTTGATAGTATTTAAACTAGACAAAGTTTTGTGCTTCTTCCACAGATTTAGACCCTTCTGGTTTTTTCCTTCTCAATAAGACACGACTTGAATTACACAATGTAAAAAGTGACCGTTAATGCTAATGGACTCAGTACAAAGGTTAAATGGTTTCGTGGCAGGTTCTTCAGCTTGAGTACCACTGCTACTTTACAGCAAACAAGCGATTCGAACAGTTTAAGGTAAGCCTTTCCCTGAGAGCTGCTAACTCTGCAGTATTTCAAGATTATCGTTTGTAAGGAAAAGTGTTGCATTAACAGACAGTTTTACCAGTGCTTCCTTTGCGTTACGCTACTTTCATATCAGACTCGTTACTCTTTGATTAACTAGAGGCTGTAACTGTGCATAACGACTTTAGTTTATTTCAAGGTTAACAAAATAGATAATTTTTCACATCATTAGCCCTTATAGACACTGTATTTCAAACGTCATCTTAAAATGAGAGATACAAGATACAAATCTTCTGTTATTTGTTCTTTAAACAATTAATAGGTAAGTTCTGATGCCTTCTTGTTATAACCACTCTGTTCACAAAGTGTTGGGACTCTGAAAAGCAAGTTTTTGTCGCTTACTGTTAGAACAAGCTCCAGTTCTTGGAAATCTTGTAGCCTTGCAACGTCTTTGTCCTTTAAATAAATATAATAAGTTGTTAGGTGATAAAGCGTCTGTCCAGAGTTAAAACGATAGACTCAGAAGTAACACGAGGTGTGTGTTTAACCATATATGTGACAGCTCTTCACAGTGCTGTGGAGAGCAGACATCCTCTTGCACGTTACATTTATTTGGGGTCCTGTTTGGCTACTCAAGTCTGGTTTTAGAAGGAATGCAGCGCTGCTGGTGAGCGTAAGTGACTGATGGAATTACACCTGCCTGCCACCCCCAGCTCCTCTCTTTCTCCCCCTTGGTAATTCGTAGAAGCTCATGAATTGATTCTTGCATCTACCCAAGAAGATCCCGCATGCAGCTGCCTCTCGAGCAGCCCCTGCACCCTCACAGAGCTGCTGTTGCCAGGCCTCTAGACACCCTCGAGCTCTCGAGGCTCAGGCTCGAGCTCTCATCGCCTCTGCTGCTAAGCACCGTTAGACAGAATGCATTTTGTATCACCTCAAGGAACAACAAGAGTCCTGCAGCCAAACCCAGAGAGCCTGAAGTAATTAGAGCTGGAAATAAAACCACTCCTTTCAACAACAACTTACGCTGGCAAGTGACAGAACTGCTTACGTCCTTTTTTTCCACTTCTTGGCTAACAAAGAGTAAGTCATGCTATAGCCCGTGAGGATGCAGAACAGGGAGGTCTATTAATCTAGTACTAATCGGATTAGTCCCACAACTGACACCGACAACGCTCTGGAGGGGTCTGAGAGCCAAAGAAAGGTCAGCAGTGCATCAGTAGCAGAGGTCAGCAGGTTGCTGCCCAGGTGAGTGTCACTGAAGGGGAAGGACAGTTCCACTCCGGGACCCGCGCTCAGGGTAGGTCCGTGCGCGGGAAGGCTGGCGCGCAGTCCTGTCTGGTGCAGCCAGCCTCAGGAGAGGGCTGCAGGCCTCGCAAACGCTGATGACAGCTCCAGTGCTGGGGCACTGCACGGAGTTTCAGAATGTAGTAGAGAAATCAGATATTAATTGGACTCAGCACGAAGTGTTTAGGAAAGGAAATGATCGAGAAACTTGAGAAGCTTTTTACTGAAAATAAACCGAACCCAACTGCTGAGTGAAGGGAGTTGAAGGAGGTTCGTTCTTTGTTTGGGGTTTTCTTGTTTTGCAACATGGGCTTAGGCAGGTGACCAACAAATTCTTCCTTTCTAATGGTAACCTAAAGGTCTTTTTTGTAAGTTACTGCACTTCAAAATGTAGAGTTCTTACCTTTCTTAACATTGTATTTGGTAATTTTCTGATCTTCTGTACATGCTCGGGGTTAACGCCCAGCTCGCAGCAGCTCACTCGGAGCAGCTCCTTGTAGGTCAGTTCTTGTCTGTCCAGTTCAATTTCAATGAAGTCATTTTCTCTAAGATTAGGATTTTGTATTCTGACTTTAAGCACCAGTTCTGTTAGGGGAAAAAAAAGGTACATTAATAGGCAGATGTAGAAAGGAATTGGAAAAGATCTCTCTATAATAACTCCCAAATGTTTCTATGTTCTGTTAATCATGTTTGTGTCGTTTGGAACAACACGATCATCCTCAGAAAGCCACCAACAGGACCTGTATGACCACAGTTTTCACTAGACTGACTTTCATCAACCTCCACAAGAAAATCACTACAAATCCAATACAGGGTGTGTATGCACGGATGAACCTCGGCGTGAATACTCATCTTACTGGATTTCAGCTAACGTAAAAGCAGATTATGCTGGCTGTCCATTTCCTGAGCAATCCAAGATGGCTCTGAATGTTTTCTCATTCTTTCAGTTGCTCATTAACTTCTCATCGCTCATTCATGGCATCGGAACACCTTTGATTTCAAGAATATTGGGCAGGCGAACTGCTCCTGCAGAAATGGAAACCTGCAGATCGTAGAATGGTCCACCCTGAGACTCAGGTCTGCGGGTTGAGCCGTGTGAGGTTCTCTCTTGAGCTTGCTGCCTGCGCACTCCCATTCTTTATGTGAAGCTTGGGGTCTGCTATTTAGAGAATTAGATTACCCTGGTGTCTGGACGCTTTTATGGCGTGTCAAGAGAAATAGCAAATGTTTTCATCAATATTTTAATAACAGTTCCAGCAGAAACAGGCTATCTGCCTCTTGAATTCCCTGCAAGCGTTTCCTGAATGCCTAAGCGTGGAAAAATCTCTAGAAGTGCAGTGAATACACATAACCCTGATGAGTCTGTTTTCACTGTCCAAGGTGACAGAAGTTTTAAGACAAAGCGAGCAGAGACTTTTACTGTTACCTTGCATATTAAGTGGAAAAGCTCCCGTGAAGAAAACCGGCTGAAATGCTGGCACAGGCCCCACGCAGGAGCCGTTCTCCTGCTGAGGTACAGGCTGGGTTGATCCAGCCACTGAAGAGGGCTTAGTGCTCCAGGACACAGATCCCTGGTGAACGGGGCCTCTCTGCAGGGCAGGTTTTGGGTGCAGTGGTGCCGCGCACTCCCCGGGCAGTGCCGGCACGCCTCTGCTACCAGCAGCCTCGGCAGCAGCGCTCCCGGGCTGTGCCGCTGCACGTGTGCAAGCCTCCCCGTCGGGTAAGGACAAAGAGTTGGTGTCTTGAGGTTCCGAGTGTGAGATGCTCCCATTCACAGCGAGATCTGGAATACTGTCACTCATGGTGTTATAAACGTAAGGGAAAGGTGGGTTAGCCAGATAATTAGGGATGATTGGCAGGTCGGAATCTTTCTTTAAGTCTGGGAGTTCATCATCTTCCACTGTAAAACAAACAAAATAACATTGACCAAGGCTGATCTGAGGGGAAAAAAAATCAGCACTGTGTTGGTTCTTTTTTTTTTTAGGGGGAGGAGTAGAGGGTTAAAAGCATCGTAGGATAAAAGATGAATCAAGAAGCACTCTGCCTTTTTTCTACAGTAAACAGGACCGTGTTCAGGTGTTGTAAAACAGTAAACGCAAAAGCAGAGTCTGATTCTAGTAATTCTGGGGGTGCTACATCCTTCTGAACTCGGCAGTACATCTGGCTTGGTCGGTTTTTTAATCCGTAGCCAGCACATCGTAACGTGGTCTCTGGTGGTATAATGCTGCCGCCTTCATAATGTATAAGGCAATGAAAAACAAAGGGTAATATGTTGTTCGGTATTAAGGCAGGGGATAAAGGGAAAGGAACATGCAGTGCTGGGAGAGCTGAAACATTACCAATTCAACAGCTGGGAGACAATAATGAAAACAAAACCAGACAAGGGAGTAAAGGGGGAAGAAAGAGGTTGTTAATCGACCACATTTCAGATCACCTCTAGCAGCAAAACCTACTCTGCTCCAACAGTTACAAAGCATGAGAAGAATTCTCTGCCAGTGGCCTCTAATGAGCTCTTTCTCTGGGCTGCTAATTTTCCATTGATTCAACACCACGTCTAGGCTCCACAGAATGTCGGGAAAATGAGGTGTGGCTCATATAGGGGCTTCATACAAATTTTGAGAGATTTTCTCCTGTTGCCCTTTGGAAAACAGGAAGCTGCATCTGTCACTGGTTCAATCATAACATTTTTCAAAATCCAGGTTTTCTAGTATTTCAATGTTTAGAAAGAAGTCTGGCGAGCCAGATATGGTATTTGTTGGTAATCCTCCTTTCTCACACTTGGATTTCTTACCAGTAAACGCTCCAGAAATCAAGGCACAGTTATTAAACTGATGCAAACAGCATCTTCACATGCAAAACAAAGACTGGAGCTTTAAACAGCCTCTTAGCAGCGCCTTTGCCGGTCATAGCACGTAGCCAATCGGTTTTACCTCCCAGCAGCCTCCTTATCTCCCGCTTTGACGTTAACTGGGCTGGCCTTTCTCCTTTCCTGGTGAGGATCTCCTTGTTGGCCCCGGCGTGCAGCAGGTAAGCCACCACCGGAGCGTGGTTCCGTTTACACGCCCAGTGCAAACACGTCCTGCACATGGAAAAAGGTGTGAAAAAAGCTTTGAAATCCCGAATTATAGCGGATTAATTTCCACC
>NW_010410409.1:2222-2532 GCF_000710305.1 Buceros rhinoceros silvestris | reverse complement strand
CCGGCCTTTACTTGCAGTGTCCCTGGAAATGGCGCTGGTTTGGGAGCCTGCAGTGACACCTGCTGATGTAGTTTTCCATTGCTCTAACTCGATACCAAGTTACCATAGTTGTGTTTTAAAGATCAAGATCTTTTCAACTGTCATTTATTAAGCTACTAACTTTGCTGGAAAAACTAAATTGAAAAAGAAGGTTTGTGTACGCTATTTTAATATCTGAAAGAGTCAGTTGCACTTAAAATACTTGTCTGTGAGTATGTGAGCTGAAGGGGGTACTTCCCCAGGATGCTATTTTTACTCTTTAATTCCTGCT
>NW_010410409.1:0-2104 GCF_000710305.1 Buceros rhinoceros silvestris | reverse complement strand
CAATGACTTGCACTTTTGGAAAGTAAATGATGTTTAGAATATTGTAGCGTTGTTTGTAAGCACAGCTCTTTGCCAGCAGTTCCCGAGCTTTGACCTGCAGACAATAGCGTTCTGCCATCTGGAGCTGATGCTCAGAACCAACCACCTTTCTATTTTTGTTTAATTATTATTTGCAGTTGCTGACCTAGAGAGACCGAGAAGGCAACACCCTAAAAGCTATTTATGTAGGGACTTAGTAGACTCACACGTTATAACTCGCTGTACAGTGTCACCCTTCTTCCCTATCCCAGGTTCTAGCGATGTTTGACCTTTCTCCAGCTTTTAACTTTTCATCCTCTAGCTCCAGTTGAAGGAAAACTATTTGGAAAAATGAACACGACCATTCTCCAAGTTTATTTGTTTGTTCGCTTAAGAGTTAAATAAAATAACGCAGAGATAAATAACAAACTTATAAGGGGAACAGTTTCAGTTGAAAGTCCAGCTCCAAAAAGCTTTTTCTGCCTTGTTTTTTTTAAGAGACGTGGTCATTGGACTGCAAAGGTGTATCTTGACCAGTAACTCTCCACTCTGCAAAAGAATGTCAGGGACAAAAGGCATAATCTGATCTTTGGAGGAATACAAATCAGGTGAGATTTGGTAAGAGAAGGTCACTTGCAGAACCTTGTTCACTCTTAGATATTCTGACTTAAGCCATCTTGCCAGAAACAAAAGGCTCAACTCTACAATTTCTTCTTTCTAAATAAATGCACCTTGATGGCAGAATGTTTTTCTGAATTAAAGGTAGTAGGACGAGTCACTGCAGCAGAGGCTGCGTGGAATTAGGACTGACTGAAGAGCCACGAATGGAGGTGTGTGCATACACAGGATTTTTCTCCAGACTGTCCTAGGAAAGGTGCCACAAGATCCCTGTCTCAGAGGTGATGCTGCTAACGACGGTGTAAAATCCTTGTTCTCCCTCCGAGGCTGGGCTGTGCCTTCCAGCTTGGAAGTGCCATTTTTAAATGGGATAAAAGAGTTTTTGTCAGCAGAAAATATTCCTGATTTTTCACCACCAAAGATCCCAAAGACCCTGCAAATAAACTTCCGGAAACTTAGACCAGGTTTGTGTAGTTTGTCTGTGCATTGTTTCCAGGTTTGGTTTGTAGAGAAGGTACTCAACCCTCCAGAGCACTGGCCTCTTTCGGGGAGCCATCCCGACTCTTTCAGGTGGACTCATGCAGAGAGGTGCCAGCTACCCATGGACCAACACACATCAGAATGTAAGTACTCGGCACCTCTGCGCATCAGAGATACCCAGAAGCTCATTGGAGAAATTTAAATTCTACAAGCCAATTTAAGTAACAGCAAAGATCCATTTACTGCCCTGTTACCTGTGACCAGATCACTATTTTTTAAACCAGATACTTCATCAATTCCAGCTTTAGAGACAACCTCACTTTGATGACAAGCATCTGTTCATTATACAGACTACGACAATTCAGTGTCCTACGAATCACTTCTCTTTCATTTTTACGAGTTCGAATTTTAATCACCACACTTTGGACCTTCAGTTGCAAGTGCCCCGCGCTTCTCCAAACTGGTGAAAGAGCTTTCATCTTTAAAAAGTCTAGTTCTATTCCTAATATTATTCTTCCTATTTTTAGTTACAACTTCAAGCACAATACGGCACAGTAAACAGAGGCTGGATGGAACTTGTGGAGTCTAAAAATGCGCGAGCGTTCCCTGTAAATCCTGCTTCAAATAACTTGTGTGTGCTCACGGAGAGTCGCACTTGCGCGAGTGTCTGTTAGTGTCTCAGTTTTGGTGTCGTCAGGTGGTATCTGCATGAGATGCCAAAACCAAAGTGTTTCTGTCTATCACTGAAACAGCCTGCAAAGTCCTGCTTGAAAGGGAAAGTCGTTTTCGAACCTGATTGAGGAGTTTATAGAAGAGTATTTCTGGTTAGACACATGCGGGTGCTGGCAAGTCGAGGTCTGCGTCCTGACAGGGCTGTCCCGGGCTCCAACACACCCCCCAGAACACCATCCCCGGTGCGAAGGATCAACAGAGGGACCCGGGGAAGCCCGAACAGCTCGGGCTGGGGCTGGGAGGAGGACGCGAGTTT
>NW_010410408.1:0-310 GCF_000710305.1 Buceros rhinoceros silvestris | reverse complement strand
AGGCAGTGGTGCGAACGTGACACAGCCCCCCCCCCCACGCTGTGATGGGGGTGCCCGGGACTTGGCACAGGCTCCGTGGCACCGTGCAGGGCTCCAGTGCTCTGGGGATGCCCAGGGCTGGGTGCATGCTGCTGCCGGGAGGGTCAGGGCTCCCCGTGGGGCTGGACCGTCCCCTCCCTGATACGGGTGTTCCTGGGAGGTGTCAGGGCTTTATTGGGGGCTGTTGGACGAGGCCTTTGTCCTGCGGAGGCCCAGGTGGGCTCTTATCGCCGCTCCCCACCCTCCTCCGTGCCTGCTTGCACGGAGATGG
>NW_010410407.1:857-1082 GCF_000710305.1 Buceros rhinoceros silvestris | reverse complement strand
TGCAGAGTCTTCACTCCCACCTCGCCGCTGGGTGCCTGCCAAGAGCCGACCTTGAACAGAACTGCCAAGAACTCTGGTTAGCTAAGTCCTCTCTTCGTTTTTTTTTTCCTTTCTCGGTTTGTGCATAAGTATAGCAGTGTATAGTTGTGTGGATTTATTGTTTATTAAAAGTTTGTTTCAGTTTCCCAAACGCAGACCGAGGTGTGAATTTCTTCTTTCCCTTTA
>NW_010410407.1:0-565 GCF_000710305.1 Buceros rhinoceros silvestris | reverse complement strand
TTGGACCCCCACCCCCCCCCAGAGCCGGGATGCCTCTCAGGCCCGACTCCGCCTGTCTGCTGGGAAAGCCAACGACAGGGAAGTTCGTCCCCTTATAACAAGCCGACGAGGAGAGACACGAGTATTCGCCATCTCCAGCTTGTCGGGGCGAGACTTTTTCATCCCGGCAAAAGCCAGTGCCTCGGTTAGAACCCGTTAACCGTTCCTGGCTGACGATGCCGGTTGAGAAGGTTCCACAGCGGGGTTAGCACACTCCAAACTGCTGCTCTCTCTGAACCTGCTCCCAGCCCCAAAGCACAGCGGGTACTCAGGGCTACGTTAAAACACCGCACTGCCGACCCCACACCCCAACCCCCTCAGCCATAAACCACTGACCACGTCTGGGACGAGGGGGGATCTCACCTCACTCTCTGAAGGAGGGCAGAGGGCCAGGGGGTCCATTCTGAACCTCGTGACCCAGCGCCAGGGTCTCTGTGACCCCTTTGCACTCCCAATCTCTCTGATATTCCCCGTCAGGAACCACCGACCGCATCTAAGGTTGGATCTAGTGGCTCCCCCCCGGGCC
>NW_010410406.1:63648-63890 GCF_000710305.1 Buceros rhinoceros silvestris | reverse complement strand
CAGCGCAGCCCCAGCATCTCCTGCGCTGCGTGTGAACGCACTTCCCTCTAGTGGGCAAAAGCGCTGCCGAGCTGGGGACCTGCTGCTGCTGCAGAGCGTTTGCTTCAGCTCAGGAGGCCAAGTCCTGCATGTTCGGCGCTGAAGGTCACAGGTGAGACCCTAGCGGAGAACATCGGAGCCTTCGTGGTACCTGTCTGAGGGCTGGCTCGGCTCCCTCGGGCTGTGCGAGTCTTCCAGGGACG
>NW_010410406.1:54310-63498 GCF_000710305.1 Buceros rhinoceros silvestris | reverse complement strand
AACCCCGAGGTGCCGCCTTGGAGCCTTCGCCGGGGGCGTGGCAGGGGCGATGCGCCGCTCCATCGCTAACTGCTGGGCCGACAGCCTCCCCGCGCCGCTGGCTGCTGGAGCCTGCACAAAGCGCTAATCTCGTTCCCTCAAATCAGCCTGAGAAGTGGATTCTCAAAACACTGTTTTGATGGAGAATTCCAGGATATTTTTGATCTAGAAAGATCAAAACAAGCTTATTGAAAAATTCCATTTCACAATGTCAAAATGTTTCATTTTGAGAATGTCAAAACACTGCAATCTAAATGTTTAATCAAGAGGCACGTATGTGCAGAATATTGCTATTATTTCCATTCAATTTCAGGGGGTTTTCCTAATATTTTCCTTAAACTGAAGCAAAATCAAATAAGAGGGCAAAAAATGTCAAATCAAAAGATTTTCTTTTGATTGCTAATTGTTTCTGCATTTTTCTACTGTGAGTGGTGCCACACTTGAAAATATTTTTGAACACTTTTTAATCAAACTGCCCTTTCAAAAGAAAATTTTAAATCTTCCTGTCAGTACGATTCTTTTGCTCTGTTCTTCTGAGCTGGTTCTATGGGTTCTATGCGCCTTTTTATCTGTGTTGAATTAAAATCTCATGTTTCCTGGCTCCGAAATTACTGGGCTTGATAGGCCATCATGTTTGGAAGATTTAATCAGAAGGCTAAGAGTCCTCCTTCACCCAGTCCCTCTGCCGCTTCAGATGGAGGGAGGTGGGAGTAATGAATGCTGATTGAACCTCGGCTGGGAATGAGTCAAGAAAAAAAAAGAAAGCCCCATCACTCTTGTGTGATTCAATTACCTCCGAGAACTTTTATTCTCTTGGGGATTTATTCATACGCTCATGATGAATTCAATTTGTGAGGAAGTGTAAGGGACAGTGATGGCACCCGTGCAACGCTGCTGTGATGTGAGGACACGGTGGTGGAAGGGAGCCAGGCGGCCAGAGGGAGGAGGTGAAAGTCCTTCCTGACAAGGTGACACAAGGGACTCAGGCAAAGGGAAAGGACTGAGGGTCTGGGGAGCCTGGGCATGCGGAGCAAGAAAGTGGTGGCAAGCAGCGAGGTGTTCGGGTTGCAGGAGGTGGAGGCAGCCGGCCAGAAAAGCAGCAAGCAGGAGAGGAGACCTGGGAATGGAACTGCAAGGGATGCTGCCATTTTCTGATGCTTATTTTAATCTCCAGAATGCAAAGCCTAGTCAAAATATTGTCAGATTTGTGTCAAATTTTATTACAAATCAAAACATAATCCTGGCCTGGAGAAGAAGAGATGAGCAGAGAGACAGGTTCTAATACGTTAATATAACAAACAAAACAGAGTTTTGGTTATTTTTTTTTAAATGTGTATTTTTAGGAAAGCTGAGTGGTAGATGTGAGGCTCTTCCCCTGCTATTCATTCACATTTAAACAGAGAGAGAATGGGTTGAAAAAAATTGCATTTTTCCCCCTTGAACGATTGTTCTATTTGATAAATAAATCTGGATTTATAAAGCATTTTTATTTGTGTTAACAATTAATTCTTTAACATCACAAATTTAAACTGCCAACCTCTTTAATTATAGCACAAAATTTGCTCGTTTACTAAGCCAGTTGCAGAAGCGCTTCTCATCACAATCCCTGCCCAAACACAATCACTGGTAAACACTCCATCTCCCTTGGTCAGAACGAATTCCCTCAAATTTTAACACTTGTTTTTGTTATACATCAAAATGCAAGTGTAAAATTACCCCCAGATCAAAAATGTCAAAATATTATGGGGAAGCATTTTGATGAATATCTTAAACTCCAACAATGTCGAGCTATTATAATGAAAAGTGAACATGGCAGAAAACATCAGATACTATTTGCTCATTGTTTCAGTGTAAGCCATGTGTTTAGAGTGGGACTTCAACAGTATCACCAGAATGAACATTTTTAACACAGCCAAAAAAGAAGTCCCACTTTAACAAAATGAAAAGCAAAACTCTGTGTTTATGTTTTCTTCCGCTGAAACTGTAATGGAAATTGAAGTATTACCAATTCAACAGAATTATATTTTTCTTTCAGTGAAAAACAATGAACAATGAAAAAAGCCTGCTTCTTTTATTAGAGACCAAACCTGTTTTCCGTAATCGCCAATACCCCTGCAGGAGATCATGCACGGGGAGAGGGCAGTGGGGTGGGGGTGTGAAGCAGCAGACAGCATGATCCAGCAGAGATGGGCTTCGAACTTTGTGTTGGCTTATTAGTTCCTGGCAACTTGCATGACTCCAGTAGATGTTCAAAGACAGAAACTATGATATGTTGCCAAACCAGTTTTGTAGATCCCACTGTTACGAGTAGTGGGACTCCAAAGGGGTCCAAAGACGGGACAGGGAGGCCCCTGTTTTAGTCTCTGTCTCCACTGAGAGCTACACAGCAGCTGGAGATGGACCATCCCTCACCTCACCATTCCAGTGACAGTGTTTACTCATTGTTCTCTAACTTGTTGAATCCAATCAAAGAAAACACTGACTCACAAAGATGAACCATAAAATATTTATCAGTTCCTTTCCTGGGAAATAGGTTGGCCCAGGAAAGGGACCAACGTGATGAGCTGAGTAAACCAGAGAGCGAACAGTCAGGACCACAGAGAGACTGGTTCAATTTACACAGGGAAAATCCAACAGAAGAAACTTGGCCTTAAAACGACTCTTTAAAAACACGATATTTAGGCAGGGGAAAAGTAAGGCTTTCATGATAGGAAGAGGAGCATAGTACTGAGTTGGAGGAACACCGTTTGAAGGAACAGAGGTGTTGTCCTCTTGGGGTGGAAAAGAAAGGTCTCAAAATACAGGTGGTGCATTAGGACAGCTCAGTTTTGCAAAGTCCATCTAGATTTTTAAACTAATCTAAGATCCAGCAAAGCCTGAGGCCCTCACATTCATTTTAGGCAGCCCTGATGAGCATTAGTGAGGTACCTTCTGGCCAACGGATATAAGTCCACCGTAATTAAACTTATGGGGATAGACACCTTTCTGACTATTTTCAAGTGAGGAAAAACTGTAGCTGCCTCCTTCATGTGCGATTTAGGAGAACATCGCAAAGAGCTCACTAGCGTCAGGCTCAGACTTTCCGAGGTTGTTTGGAGAACAACTGCACAGCAGGGAAGCGCATTTCCATCACCTGTGATTGGAGTGACCAGCTCAAGGCCAAAATGAGAGGCAGGGATGCACGGTGGAGGCTGGATGAGAGGACAAAGGAACCAGCATGAGGAGAGAAAAGAATTCTAAAGAGTGAAAGGGAAAATAAAATAATAAAAAAAAATTACCAAGATTTGAAAGCAGAGTGAAATTAGCGTGAAAGGGAGGAAAAAACCAGCCTGCTCCAGCTGGCAAATGGACTGGTCCTGGGGCTCTCACTGCTGTCGGCTCAGCCGCACACCTCTCGCACCCCTCTCCAAAAAGACAAATGTTGCTCCTCTTGCAAGTGCAGGCAGAGGAGTTTGATACCATCAAAGTCTTTGCAAATTTGCTCTTCTTTCAAATGGGGGAAACATCTTTAAAAGGCAAAACTTTATTTTGTTACTACTCTTACTATTATTATCATCAGGTTTGGTTTGGTTTGGTTTGGTTTGGTTTGGTTTGGTTTGGTTTGGTTTGGTTTGGTTTGGTTTGGTTTGGTTTGGTTTGGTTTGGTTTGGTTTGGTTTGGTTTGGTTTGGTTTGGTTTGGTTTGGTTTGGTTTGGTTGTTTTCTCCAGATTTTTTACTAGTATTGTTATTATGCAGAACTGCCAGGGGAGAATCTGAGCAATTCTCTCAGAACTGCAGATGAAAGTAATGGGCTTCTTAAAGACTTTATTTACATTATTGAACAGAGGGAGAACTGAGAGAGCGAGCCAGGCATGCTCACATATTAAAAGGACAGCTTACCTCTCCTGTCAATATTAACCAGTGGTCTGGCAGATCACCTACAGCTTTGTCCCTCTCAAGTGTCTTCTCCTGGTGGCTTTAGGGATGGAGCACAGATCGGTCCCACTTGATCACCAGGGCAGAAGCAGCTTTTTATCCCTTGACCTTGTTGCTGAAATTTTTCAGACCTGAATTTCAAAGTGTCAGCAGCTTTCCTGGAGATCAGGAGAGGTAGAGAGGCTGGACATAACTCGCTTCCTTTTTTCTCCATCTTTCCAGCTCTCCCTCCATCCTTTCCCAGTTCTGCAACAGGGAGCTGAAATTTGAAATTCTAAAAATGTTGCAGAATTTTCAATCTCAGAATGACTGCCAAAGAATTTGCTTTTTTATATCTCCCGGGACTCCTGCAGCCCCTACAAATACAGATAAACTCTTAAACTTGTCATCAGAACTTTTCTGCGTGTGATTTATCATAATCTGGAATTATGGCATTTTAATTGAATTTTAAGTGGTTTTAGCTAGCTCTGTGAACTCTATTTTGAATACCTGTGTAGTGCCTGAAACAAGAGATTTAAAAGCACTTCAGGAAAGTTAATGAATTGTACTTGCTGAGAACTATGTCAGGAAGCAAAGTCTTATAATTTATAGTCTTCAGAAAAGGAAACCAAGACCTGCTTTGGTTAAAATACTTCTTCCAAGCTATGCCTGGAAACCGTAGCAGAAGAAGGAATAGGTGTAGACATCCTGCCCATGGTCAATTATTTTCTTGCTAACCCAGAATGAAAAGTGCTACTGGATGCAGGAGATATTTTATGTTGTAACATTGTCTGCCCATAAATTCTTCTGGATTATCCCTAGCTTTTCCCTTGCCACTAGCTGCTCTTCCTGCAGCTTTTACTACAAACACAACAGTCACAGCCATCACAGGATATTAAAAAAATAATCAAAAGAGTGCTCTTCTCTGATATGCACTGAAATTCCCAGACGATGCCCTGGCTTTTTAGGACATGGCTCACCGCCCTGAAAATTCACAGACTGGCTGAAGATTTTAAGAAGAGCCGATGTCCAGCAGAGAGCCACCCGCCGACTCCTGCCTTATGCTGCAGCGAAAGCTGAAGTTGGCTTCCTCCCACACTGCTGTTGTGGCCGGCACTGGGGACCGGGGCGGCCAGATGGCTCGTCTCTGCCAGGGACCCTGCGCTGGCAACGCCGGTGCAGCCCTTGGCTCCTTCCCGGCAGATGGACACAAAAGCTGGAAATACAATTAAAGTGCAAAGAGGGTGAATCGTTGGGTTGATGCAGAGGACTCGATTCATCTCGTGGGTAAATCAGCCCTGTTAGAGGTTGATCTCTATGCCCATTATATATTAATATGTGTTTTATATTCAGGATGTATTTGCTGAATTTTGCCAGCACTGAAACACCACTAACAGTCGTTATGGCCTGAGCTCCCGATATGCTGGAAAAACACCGAAAAGCAATAAACCATGTTTTCCGTGCTCATGATGTAGTCTGAGAGCAGTGCTCAGCAGACATCAAGAAATTCATTTTATTTCACAGAAATGTACCTGTCTTTCCTACCATAGAGAAATTCTTTCCTTCTGTGTTTATTTTCAGATGTTCCTAATAACACTTTTTGGTTGAAAAATAGAAAACTGTCAAAAATGAAAATATTTTCCGTAAAGAGACAGTTTTCATTACTTTTTTACATGAAGCAAAAACATTATTCCTTTTAAGATTGCAAAAATTTCCATTTTCTCGCTTTGAAACAAAACCGTCCAGATTTCCCCTTTAAAATTACTTGTCTGTTACAAACTGAAGCATTTTTTTTAGGAAATGCCCAAACCAAAGCATGATATTTCAAAATTATTTAAATAATATTTTCCAGAGCTCAGTTTTGCAAATGTTTTCACAATTCTATCTTCTCTTTCTGACTGCAGATGAGGCGAGGTAGGGCAAAAAAAAAGGTCTGCAAGACAAGGAAAGCATTTTCTCCTTACTCCAGTGAAATGCTGTGCTTTCTATAATACTAGGTGACTGGTTAATCCTTCACACACAGGACAGGAACAGCCTCCTTGCGCTCCCAGGCTTTGAAAGTCAAATCCACTATCCTTAGCGGTTGGGATGTGCAGCTCTAATTGCAGAGAGACGGGCTGTTGCTGCCACCCGCTCCCGTGTGAAAACAGTCATAGGCACCAGCTCTTGCTGTAATTGTGTTCCTTCAGTTAATTCTGTCCCATTAAGCTTAAAAAGCACAATCTCACCAGATCTCGGCTCTTCCCTTGGTGGCAGGGCTTAGGGATGCTGAAAGCTCCGGCTCAGGAGAGGAGCGCGTGCTCTGGACGTGGGTCCCTCTGAATGAAAATGTCAAGGCTTTCCAGTCCGGCAGGGCCCAACCCTGTCAACCACTGGTTGCTTTTTTTTTCCAGCAAAGCTCTTCCTTCATTAACATTTGCCCTCTCTGTAGTTCTTCTGAGCTTGCAGCTTCTTCCTCAGCCGCTGGATATTTAACCCCTCTCTGCTGGAGGATATTGCCTTTTCAGCAAGAACAGGTTATTGCAACCAAAACACAGGGATTTGTTGAAGTGTGGAGATAACCCTTTAATTCACCCTTTCTAATGTCCCTAAACTGGACAGTGGGCCAATATCTGTGTCCTGCCTGCTCAAGCCTTTCAAAAGAACGAGCCGTTTATTCCCCAAGTTTAACAGAAAACAATTTACGGTGCCTGCAGCCCACTATGGGGCTAAAATGTTCCAGACAGGGAACGTGTTAGTCACATCTATGGCTGAGTTAATTTACAATTTAGGATCCTGAGCAGGACAGACATTGAGCAGAGCTGTACCCTGTCAATCAGTCTCGCAGAACGAGCTCCCTCATAAGAGTGCCCTCAAGAGATGTTTTAAGTGCTTTCAATACCAATAGGCCATGTTCACCTCTCACTTATGTTGGCCACTCCATTGGCATCAAAGGAATTCTTCTTGATTTACATCCGTGTGAGTAAAAAAAAAAGCTTTTCAACCACACCACCATGTCCTGATAAAAGCACTGCAAACCTCTTAACGACAGCGTTCTTCTGACCAGTGCTCCAGCAAGACTGAGCCTCCCCTCTCCTCAGTTCTGCTCAGCAAACCCAGGAGAGGTAATGCCTCCTATTTCCTTGCCAGTACAAGTGAGACCTGGCAATTGCCCCGCTCGGCTCAGCACCAGCCACGATATTACAATGAAACATAGTGTGCAATTATTTATACACAGACCTCTTCTGTCCTAGCAGAAGTGGCTGCAATTTCTATCCATGGCATGGGGCTGCCTGGGGCAGGGGAGAAATGCTCTGCTTCTAAAATGCACACACCCATCCGAGGTCAGGCACAGGACTCACACGGCAGAGCCAGGATTTGGACACGGGTCCTACGACCCTGATCCAGCAGCTCATGCTGCCTCCAAGCCTGCTGGGAACCATCAGCTATTCTGCAGACTCTTGCTCCTCTTCTGACTTGCTCTAAACCCAGGGAGAAAGCAAAACTGTCTAAAGATTTGCAAAAGCCCTTCCCCTGCTCCCACCTCCAACTCCAGCCCTGCCAGAGAAAGAAGCACTCTGAGGCAGGAGCCACAGCCTCACACTGAGATGGTTAATGAACACGGGTTTTTGTAGATAATTATAGGGACTGGCATACTGAAGGCACTTAAAACATCTCATTCTTTTAATTCATTAATTATATCGCAATTATGCAATTCTCAGGCACTCATTGGCACTTTGGAAATCAGCCATTCTTGGGAGATATAGCTGGGTTAGGAACTGGGGAAAGGGGAGAGGAGAAATGTGAGAGAAGGGGTGACGGGAAAAGTCAGGGGCTCTGGCAAGGCTAAATGACTTTGCACAACAGGTAACGGGAAACCAGTCCAGCTAAAACCCCTTTCCCGTGAGTTCCTGTGGTGTCTGGTAGCCTTGCGCCTAAGCACTGCTGCTGCTACCAACCACACCGCTATTCCAGACATGCTGCTGCAGATATCTGCTCAGGATGGATTTATTTCCCCTCCTTACATCACAGTCCCAGCTCTACATACCTGAGGAGGTTTTTCTGATACTAGTCAATAACATTATTGACGTGGCCTTACAGGATGCTCTATGGACTGGATGCCCTGACACTTATGGGGACCTTGAAAGGTTATTGCAAAAAGTCAGCGTAGACGGTCTCCTGAAGATTCTCCTTCTATTTAAAGTTATTTTCTCCCCCTGCTTGAAGAGTGCAATACAGGAAAAGGATATTCCAGAGCAGTTCTGATGTTTCCCAGCTGACCAACAACTTTATAGAGGCCATTATTGATAATAGTGATCATTAGTTCCTCCCAAAACTAGGAATGGATGAGGAAAGTATTTAAAATCATCTTTACATCACCACACAGACTCTCAGTGTAGCTTACATCCTCAAAGCACTAGGCAAATATTAACAAGCTAAGGAGAGCAAACCATTCCCTGGCTCCTCAGAGAAGCAAGGTCCCACTACGAAGCTCTCCTTGGATGCAGGTCTGCAAATGCAGCCTCGTCAAGCTTGCGGTACAGGCAGTGCCTCCTCTGTTGCACGGATGGGCTCCACTGTGCACATCGCTGCTGGAAGCCCCAGGATGTGCCAGGATAAAACCTGGCTCTGAACCCCAGCACTTTCATTAACGCTTTGCAGTAGGTTTGTAGTGTGGGCAGGCTGGAAGCCAGGAGAGCAGGGAGCATCGCGAAGCACCCCTGCCTCACCACACAGACACAACCTGGCAGCACCCAGGGTCAAAATCCCGGGGTGATCTCAAGTGTTCATCCCGCCAGGAATTCAGGCCAAAGCATCCCCCTTTAGAGGACAAGCAAGATCTACGAGTGGGATTTGCAGGAGCATTTCCCTGCACGCCTGGATCCCAGAGGGGTTTGGTCAGACTCGCTGGTTCATATGGAGAGGAGAAAAACCTGCCCTTTTGTCTGCAGGGGTTTCAGGGGAGGCAGCAGAGGCAGGAGCTGCCTGGGATGTAAATGCTCCGTTACTGCGGCAGTGCATGGGCAGAGCGGGGAAACGCTGCAGGCAGGAGGGTCACTGGTGGCCAGTCCCTGAATATACCGGGAATTTGCATTCCCCATAATTCTCATTTGTTTCATGGGATTTTTGGAGACAGGGAGAAAGGCACGGAGGAGTCGAGAGAGCCTATTTGGCAAGGGCTGATCATGTCTCTCTCTCTTTCTCTCCTGCTCTCTTGGGATGTTCGGCCTCTGTCTGAATTGGCTAATTTTGTATTCACCAACCAACCTGTTGG
>NW_010410406.1:48382-54219 GCF_000710305.1 Buceros rhinoceros silvestris | reverse complement strand
GGGAAAGGAAAAAAAATGAGAAGAAGAAAATAAAAAAAAAAGAAAACCCTGATAGGAAAACCTCAATGCAGCAAGCAAAGAAGGGAGGAGAAAAAGAACTGCTTCTGTTTACCTTCCAGACGACAAAAACAAAACCAGGAGAGGAAAAAGGTGCTGGGATTTACCAGCAATGAAGACTTGGATCTGCTGTGATCCAAAGCCAATATTTTTCTCCTGCACATCTGAACCTGACCACACCTAAGTGTGGACCAGGAAGGTGTGGACACAGGTGTGACGTGTGACATACGTGTTCAGACAAGACGGCTTCTGCATTTGAAGCCAGGCGAGAATAATCTTGAGGATAAAAATACCGTGTGTATACTTCTCGGGAACTGCAGCATTAGGACTCCTGTTAATTGCTGTTTTGGTCTCATTAAAGAAAGAAACATTCACTAAGCATATTCACCCTGCAAATGGGATTCATAACAATTTGTTTGAGCCTGAAACCACTTGTACCTCCTCCTGGAGCTGAGCCAATGCCTATATTTAAACCTGACGGCTGAGGGGAGCTGACATTGAGGCCGGTGCCATGCGGGTGTGTTTATTTATAGGTAGCGGCGTGTGGTTTGCGTGTGACAGCAGCCCCAGCGCAGCAGCAGGGGAAGTGCAAAGTGCTTGTGGGTGGTGGGGTGCCGGTGTTTCGCTGTGGTTTTGCTACCTGTGTGCCCTGGGTCCACGGGTGTGCGTGGGCTGGAGCGCCACGTGCCTGTGAGGGGCGGTGGGTGTTTCTGGGGAGTGTGCAGGGGCTACAGCCAAGCATCTGCGTTGTCTGTGTGTGATAGAGGGAGGCACAAGGCAGGCAGGAAGGCACTTGCAGAAGTCTGCCGGGATCTGCTGTGCCATCGCTGCCCGCGTTGCATGCAGCCAGCCACACCGAGTGACAGGGAAGTGCTGACACCCGCTCGCTGCAATGGCACGTCTGTACAGACACCACAACATGACACAGCACCCTGGGGTGTGGAGAAAGAGCCAGCTCTGAGGCTCTGCCTTCAGGTGTCAGAGCAGCCTGAGAGCAGCAAAATCCCTGTCCTGAACAGCATCGCTGCGCTGCGTGAGGTGTATGCCCCTCACAGCCTGCGTAACTCCTGGCCAAGTCAGACTGCAGTGCTCTGGGGGACAGTCTGGTTTGCTGTTTTCTTTCTTTCTTCTTCTTCTTTTTAAATTTAATTTTCTTTTTCCCAGAGTCATGCCTGGGAGTCGGGGAGCCTGCAGGACAGCAGGGCAGGTGCAAGGCTAAAGCACTGCGATTGCTTCATAAGCCACTTCATTGAAAACACAGAAAGCTCAAAGGCTTCTCTTCTTGCTCTTGCACTCTGATCGCTCTCAGAGAGGGATATTCTCCTTCCAGCCCTTCCGGGAGTGGGTGATCTCCGGTGGGGAACTTAGATGAAGGCATCAAAACAAGAAAGCTGCTAGAAGATGTGGCACGGAGAAAGAGTGGCGTCAATCTGATGAAGTGCATCTGAACCCCCGTACGACCCAGGGTGACTTCCCAATGATTGCGACTCGTAACATCCGTTACAAAGGATTGCCACAGCCGAGCCGAGGAAGAGCATAAACTGAGATGGATTTGATCGTATCAAACTGTTGGTCTCATATAATAGGCTGCTCTTCCTAAGCTGAGGGTGACACACAAAAACTGGCCTCAGTAGGAGGAGCAGGGACTCCAAAATAACTGCGATGGTGAAACGTGCTGCTGCTGGAAGGGGCTGTAGCGTGGCCTGAGTGCAGGAACCGGTCAGCTGATTGTCATCTGAAGTCTCTAAAAGACCAAGACAGGTTTTCAGCTGAAGAGATCGGCTCTCTTTTTCAGAGACTGTTTTGTTCACATAATGTTTTTAATTATTTCTTTTCCTCGGGCAACCAGAAAGCCTGAGGATCAACAAGTCTCTGTTCTCAGCAGTGCTCAGGCAAGCACTGCGAGATTTTCCATTTGTCTTTCTTTTTTTAAATGGAGTCTCTGAACAGATGTATCTCTATCATGTTTGGTTAGTTTTTTCTAAAAAAAAAAAGGTTTTTTTTCTTTTTTTCCTGGTGGAAAGTGCTGAAGATGTTTTTCAATGTTGTTGAAATATTTCAGAAGAGAGAAAGAGAGAAAGAAAAGCAAGTGGGGGGAAAAAAGCCACCGTATTTTCTTGCCATGACAGTTAGTTAAAATCTAAACTGAAATCTGTCCTAAGGAAAGCCTGGAGACTTTTAAATCTATATGGCTACATCTGCCTCAATCGACCCTGTGCTGTAGGCGGGATATAACCAGTTTTATAAAGAAAGAGGTAGAATGTTCAAAAAACTGAAATTTTAAAGAGATTTGCATTAAAAATTCAAATTTATATGAATAAATCCACTAACATAAAAGACATGAGATTTTTGCCTACCTACAGCTCTGCTGTTGCTGGAATAGATTTTATCTGAGCTCAGCTGGGGTGTGGGGGCTGTTCCCCAAGGTGGGACATATGACAACATCTACACTGGCACAGGAGGTTAGCTCAGCAGCAAGGAGGGATTGTGCCCAACCCTGATGGGCTTCGTTAGAGCCCAGCGAAGGAACAGCCGGTGCCCCGAGGAAGGTTCTCAGTCCAGGTATCCTCTGCTGAGCAAGACACACATAAGCCCTAGTGAGAGGGAGAAAGGAGAAAGACCAGAGAGCAAGGCTGGGCATGGCGATTCATCGGGATTTATCCCTCTAGAGCAATTCTCAGGAAGCCCAGAGTCAGTTCATTAAATCCACCCTCCACGTGCGCACACACACACGCACAGGCAATGCAGTCCCCTGGCACTCAGGCTGGATGGCAAGAACCCTGGTTCTTCCAAAAGCATGGTGCCTTTTCTGCGTTTGAGAACATTTCTTTCCTTCTGGTTCTGCCTCTCATTGCCTCCCACCACTTCCCCAGCCAGGGAGAGCTCTGGAGGGATCACTGCCTGTATCCAGGGATGCAGAAAGTGCAGGAAACTCTGTCAGCCAATAGCTCTGGTGGTGGCTGCCATGGCTCTGCCGCAGGGTGTTGGTGATTAAATTTTAAATAACTTACATTTGGCCAAACTGCGAGTCATTTAGTGAGGCCTTATTCATGCTGGAATAAGCTGGAGGATTACCGTGGAAGGAATGCAGTATCAGCCTGCAATCCCCCAATAATTTCTACCAGTCTGCTTCCAGAAAGTGTTGACCAAGTCACACTCTGTCCTGCACACTCTGTCTGCCTTAGGACTCAAACTGGTAAAAACAGAAGCGCGCAGAGTAAATCCACCTGTAAATGTGCATTTAATTCCGTTAAGCTGTTTCAAAGAGCCCAGTCTCACGGATTGGTAACTCCGGTTCCCCATAAAGAGCTCTGAGGGGAGAAAAAAGCTTTCAGATATAGACAGCCCTGAGGTGAAGAATAAATACTTGTCAGACAGACATGGCCTGGCACATGAATGATTATCGTCATCGCAGATACACAGATGTGCCGCTTCTTTCAACTGTTTTTTTAACATACAACTAGCCTGTGGAAATCCACTCACTAAAAGAAGGCAACAATTCCAAAGGGAGTAATTCAACGCCTCTAGAGTTATAATTGTTTCCAAATGCCACATCTTTATCCCATAACACCAACAAACACTTGCTGGTAATGGTGTGCTTTGTTAATTACAACGATTCTTAAAATCTGCCCTAAATATGCATTATATTACAGCGATGATATTATAAATGAGTATCAAGTGACATTCATATCACCTATTAATAGCTGCAGGGTTTTGGCAGGTGGGATTCTGGGATTTATGCAAATGAGGAATGTGTTCTATTATAATTTCAGTGGATCTCCTCTGTAAACTTCTGCTGTGCTGAATTAATGTCTACAGTGCATTTCCTTTTTTTTTTAAAAAAAAAAAAAGAGGAAGCCACTTACATATATTATAGGGGGATAATGAATTATTATTATTCAAAATGTAGGTTTGTTGCACTCATTTGCATATAATGTTTAATTTTTACAGAATATTTCATTCTAATGCATGCAAAAATGATCAAAAAACTCTCCAAATATGCTAATGCAAACTCTGTTTCAACGACATTGTAGCCTTTATTTCTGAGACTTTATTATAAAACATTAAAAAAAGAAAGCTCAACATTAGGATAATCTTTTAAAAATATGGCAATTGTTCTGATTTAAGCGCTGGGTGAAAATCCCCACACATCTCCAATTACTGAAAAGCCTTGGACAAAAATACCTTTGGTTAGGTGTGATAGAAATCCCAGTGAAATCAAGAAAAAGTCATCCAGAGATGATAATGGGCTTTTTTTTTTCTTTCGAGGTTTGGCAGTTGTAGGTGTGTTGAGAGCCACTGGTGAGCAGCTCAGCTGGGTTCTCCTTAACATGTGGGAGTGCTCTGGGAAAGGCCCGACCCAGCCCACCCCCAGGGCTACGAGCCTGATCGCTGTTAGGATCAGTGTTTTCCATTGGAAGCAATTTCATCACCTACCTCAAGACAGACAATTAGGACACACTCATTAGCAAAAGATACTTTATATGTTCCAGCCTCGTCATCAGAAAATCCTCCTGGTTCCCTGCTAGTCAACCCTTACCACCTTCTGACAACAGACCTACGAGAGCCGGTGCCTTGAAGTCCCCATCCACTAGCGCTACCTCTGCACTGCCAAGGGCAAATGCTAGTAGATGAAACCAGGCTGTAGGACACGTGGTGGACCAGCCCGTACCTGCACTGCTCAGGGCTGTATCCAGATGGTGCAGCACTTGGTGCAGGTCTCCTCTGGGCTCTGTGGGGTGCCTTTGTGACTCTGCAATTCAAAGGCAAGAGTGGAGTTCAGGATTACCATCGTGCATCATTCACAGTCCATTCATCCTGCTCTTATTTCTTATACCAAATCTTTTTTCTAAATCTTCCTATCATTTATAATGACTGCAATTAAGCACCCTGTGCTGGATTTACACACGCACATGTACACACATTCATCTCAGGAAGACTGAAAGGATCCCTCTCAGTCTATATCTAAATGTCTTCTCCATTTTTTTTCCATAGAGTTCACTGACGGGTCTGTGTTTTGAGAGCTTATCTTTAGACATCTGCTGCTGAAAACCTTCCTTCTAGGTATATAATTAAAGACATTATTTTACAGCATTCACATTTTTACAATCTGGCATCCTTTCGGTACATAAAAGCTTTGGTACTTCCATCTCTCCCTTATTGCATTACACTTGTTTAAGTTCAGTAGTTCTTATTCTGGGAATAATACCAGCGGCCATTCTGCAGCCACAATTATTAAACTAGGGCCTATAAAAGGAGATGAGTTTTGGATTGCACCGATAAATGATGATATGTGGGTTTCTAATGCTTTTCAGTGACTAGAATTCCTACATTAGAGGAACTCCACAGAAAACAACCTGCACCCGTGCTCTGGGTGATAGTGAAGGTCAGAAGAGCGTAACAGAGAAAGGGGAGACAACCAGCTCCATGTAAAACCAGTCCTACCTGTTCCGGGCACTGGAAGAGGACTAGGAAACAATACCTGGAAATTATCTATGCTGAGGAGATCTAGCCAGGGAACAGAACTCATGTTAGAATTGTAAACAAGAGTGTGGGCGAAGGAATGCAAACTGCCACGCGTGACAGTGTCTGCGAGTCGAGTGATCATAAATGTTAAACAAACCACAAGTTACAATGGTATTTGTTTGAGTTCACAATACGGATTCTAATCATGACGCAGCTGTCACGAACTTCTAACTTCATTTATCTGGCAAGCATATATGCCTAAAGCATGCTAAATATACCTGAGAGTGGCAAAACATAGGACAGATTTTAAAGGG
>NW_010410406.1:45821-48246 GCF_000710305.1 Buceros rhinoceros silvestris | reverse complement strand
GGGGGAAGGGGGGAGGATGTTCTGATTAAGGGGATGTTTTCCGTATTTAGCTGAGCAGAATATTTTAATACAGATTTTTTTTTTCTGGAGCTGGGTATGAAAAACCGAAGATTTGTGTTGAAAGTCACTAAACAAGAAAAGGAAAAGAAGAGCTGAAAATGAACCTACATCTGACTTTCTTCCTAAGCAAGACCTTCCCCTCCACTCCGCTGAGCCCAGCCCTGGCTGACCCAGCGCTTAGAGCCCTCACCCCGCAGCCCTCCGCTGCCGGGGAGTTGCGGAGCACCTGGGGAGGAGCAGCACTCCCCGGTGCAGGATTCCTCCACCCCAGCACTATTCCCTTCATCAGTCACTAATGAAGCGGGAGCTGGCGCTCGGGTTTCTGCCCAGGTGGGCAGAGCTGGGCTGGGGACAGCTGAGCGCAGCTCCATGGCTGAGGCTCTTGCCCCTGTCCTGTCTTTTGAGAGCATCAGCACTCTCAAGTGCTTCCAGCCGATAATCCTGTTTGCTTTAACCTTGCTGTAAGCGCGCCGTAACTGCCGCCTTTTTTCTCCACGCTGACAGCTCTTGGCCTGGTACTCCAGCCCTGTTATTATATCCTTGCACTCCCTGTTCGGGGGCAGACACGGATGGAAATCGGGGGAGAACTGGGGGTGCCTCACTAACAGGTGGGGGGTGACTACCCGCCCGCCGTGCCAGGGAGCATCCGTGTTCAAGTGATTAATTTCTCTTCTCCATTACTCTAAATTAGCTAAACAAATCCCCTGCTAGGGCTGTCATGCCGACGTTCAGCATGCAAATCGTTCGTAATGAGCGGGGCACTGTGGTGGGTGGCAAGCTGGTCAATCGATCGGTTCTGACACCGGTTCCCACACCCAGCGGACAGTCCCAGAGGAGGGAGCAGGGCAGGCAGAAAATGCCCCTATGCAGCCCGGGACAAGCTCTGCTCAGCACAGCTCCTTGTGAAAAGGAGAGCACATATCTCACGGCCAGTGAGATGAGGGAAGTTTTATGGAGAGAAGGATGGGAGGTTGTTTTTCTGCAAATGGAAATGCCTCAGCTGTGCTTTGCTAGTTAAACCCAAAGCACAGTGCCCTCGGTTTCATTTGATTTCACCTCCTTGAGTGCAAAATCCTAGCAATAAAACCTATCCAACCTTCTCCATAAAACTCAGTGAAAGGGCTTTTTTCAGTAAATACAAATGGGTTTTTTCAGCTGAACATATTTCTCTGTTTTCTATAGAAAATAGTGATTGCTATATTAATTGTCAGTGTCCAAACCAAGAGCTTTTCAGCTAAAAAGTGAAAATCTCTTGGTGTTAACTTTATTTTTAGAAGAAAATATGGTATTTTCCCATTGGAAAGCAAACAAATAAAACCTTTGCCCCCAACCAGGTCTGTTCCTCCACTGAATTCTTGAAGGAGTCACTTCTTTGACCTGCAGACCGCTGAGCAACCCTGGAAGGATCACAGCAGCTTCTCTGTCTTCTTTGCTTTTTTCTCCCTCAGTGGACTCACAGACATGTTCTTAGTACAGCTTCAGCCTCCAGCAGGATTCAAGCATGTGCTTCAGGTCAAACATGTGATAAGCTTTTTGTTCCGTAAGTAATGATTTCAGGAGATGCTTTTGTGGCCTCACGCTGTGATCACGGGGTGGAGTTGAGCAGAAGATTTTTCAAAGGATGCAGATAAGCACTAAGTGGGAATTTCAGTTGCCTGAGAGCATCTGCTTGTGATGCACCCTCGACGTGCTGCTGGCTTAAGCACCTTTGAAACTCTTAGTGGGTGTCCATTGGCACTTTTTGGCACTCGCTGCCTTCGAGTATCTACCCTGAGTGTATTGACATGCCCTATTGGGTTAACAGTGATGCTTGAAGTCAGATTATTTCTTTCCTTGAGTATCCAGGCAGCAAGAGAATTTATGAAAATGTTTGCAAATTTTTAATGTTTCGCTCACTTCAGCATGAAGATTCATACCAGGAAGTATGTTATTAATTATTCATTAACCTTTTTCCTTCCCTCCCCCTCCGCCTTTCCTGTTCAGAAGCATCATGTGTTGCACTTGACCCACCATAATGAATAATGAATTACTAGCTAACAGTCTAAAGCAAACAGTAAAAGCCGATAGGTTGAAAAATTATTTGTCCAACCTATTTGGTGAATACTTACAAATAATAAACCCACTCATGTAAATCAGGATCAGTTCATGACTTCCTTCCCTCCCCCTCCGCCTTTCCTGTTCAGAAGCATCATGTGTTGCACTTGACCCACCATAATGAATAATGAATTACTAGCTAACAGTCTAAAGCAAACAGTAAAAGCCGATAGGTTGAAAAATTATTTGTCCAACCTATTTGGTGAATACTTACAAATAATAAACCCACTCATGTAAATCAGGATCAGTTCATGACAAGTTTGCTAACTGG
>NW_010410406.1:45237-45670 GCF_000710305.1 Buceros rhinoceros silvestris | reverse complement strand
TCAGCAGAGCATTAAGCACATGCTGGAGTCAACAGGATTTTCATTTGCGCATATAATTAAGTGGTTAAAATGTTAAGTAACTTGTTGATTCAGAGCCTTTTGTTGCTTACGCAAACAGCCCCACACTTCTTAATGAGCCCAATTCCCAACATTTAATCTTTGGAAGAACAGTAAGAGAAAAAAAAACCAACCCCACATTAAAGGCCCGTAACATTTCAATGGTTGTTTTTCATATAACTCAAAGGCTTGCCCACTCTGGTGGCACTCAGACACTTTGTGTTGACGACTGGGGCAGCCTAGATCATGTTTCCTACCCAGCATATTAGTGATGCTGGTTGAAACTCGTGAAATGTCTTTTCGGACTGGTAAAACACAGACCTGAGCTTGTTTCGCCCTGGGGCGCTGAAGCCAGGTTCCTGGTAATAGTCATTCC
>NW_010410406.1:40597-45129 GCF_000710305.1 Buceros rhinoceros silvestris | reverse complement strand
CTGCTTCTTCAGTGGCACAGGCAGCATGTCCTGCAGAAAGAACCTGGAAGGCTCCGTTATGAGAAGTCGACACACCAATCCATCAGTCCTGGGGGAGCTGACAGTTCAGAGGAAACACTCCGGGTGTTCTGTCCAGCATGCCCACTTTAACGTTTGATCTGAGACCCCCAGAGTTTTATGGCCCTTGAGAATGTGTTTAAGCCCATGGAGCAGCCAGAGCCTCATAAGGAACTTCCATTTTACAGTGTCACCTCAGAGAGATTTTCTGTTGCTTTGAAATTGTCAATGTGGTTTTAAATACGAGAAAGAAAGGAAGACAACAAGCCTTACGTTGGTTAATATACCTCAGACAGTGCTGGGTTTTTTTAAAGTAGTCTTTCCCAAATAACTGCTTTTTTAAAAGGTTGAATATCAACTTTTTTAAAGAGAGAAACTACGGCCCACATTATTTATTAACTGATGTACCTATTCCTGTATGATCCCGTTGCCATGAGTACTGGTGTTATATTTATTACTCAGTCTGTCAGAAATGGTTATGTCAGCAAAGACAATGCAGATTCCTCCGGATGATACCTATCTTCTAAAGTTTGGAACTCCGCTATTCAAATTTTAGAAGAAATAACCAACCTTCTGGAGTACTATCATAAATATTAACTATTAATTTTTTAGAAGATCTCCATGGTAAGGTCTGACTGACTTTTGTGGATTTCAGTGGACACAAATATAAAGTTGCTAGAAATTCCTGATGTAACTCCAGATATTCTTGTGCACCAAGGGAGCCCAAACAGTCTTTCCTGACAACCGTTCAGAAGAAAACTCATATTTTATTAATTTTTTTCTCCAAAAAGAAATTTCCATTGCAAAAGCATTAGTCTAAAACTTCTGGGAATATATATGTATTATCGGCATACACGTACGTACTGGTGTGCAGGAGTTTTTCTTCTGAGTACCTGAAGGTCTTTCAGCAAAGTAGCAAGAACAGCCAAAACTGGACAAAACAAGAGAGACCATTGGGACCAGCCTGAGATCTGTCCCTGAGCCAGGATCAGCCACTGCAGCTCGGGGAAGAATCCAAAGAGGAATTTATGTATCATCACGGCTTGACTTCGCAAACGAAGATTGGGAAGGGTTTTTCCCACGCTTACTGCAAGCGATGAGTGCACCCTTCGGGCCTGCGTAGTGGATTTTTTAGGTGAGGCGCAGCATGCACAGAACCGGGCCCAGGAATTTATGTCCTTGTGAAGCATTGGCATCACCAATGCAAAAACCAAAACTGCAAAACTTCTCTTCTGATTCTGTTTAAATACAGAGATCTGTGGTGGCGAGGTAGAGTTCCTTATGGATTGTTTGGAAATGGAGTATGTTCTTCTTCCATGAGATGCAGGAAGGAGAACGCTTATGTCCATTATAAAATAATGGCTTCACATTTGATAATGGCTCAGAAGGTTCCTGAGGATCCCACAAAAGCCAGAGGGGCCTTTTACATTCCATCCATCACAGATGAGAATCACATTTCCTGTGGGGAGGCCATGTTTATCTAGGAAATGTGACTCTGGAAGCCAACAGATGGCAGTTGTAGAGCTTCTCTGCCAAGGCCGCGTGGAGAATGCCATCACCTCTGCCAGCTGGTAGCCCAGCGTTAGAGGCAGATGTAACCAATTAGCAGAGACACCCACTCCTCAGCAACTGGCTAGATCTGCGATGTGTGAGATTGATGCATGACAATGAAGCAAGACTTGTCCAAAGTCCTTCATGGGCCACTGGCAATACTCTTAGAGAGGGAATGACAAGCTGCTAGAAGAGGCCAGTGCAGCTGGACCAAACCTGCTTTTCATTCAAAACAGGCATTTGTTCAATCTCAGCGTTTCTAGTTAAACATGTAATTTAACCGAACTTCTTGTGCAAGGTAGAATTTTGGTCAGAAACAGAAGCTGATTGCCAGAAATGGTTAAGCTGGAGAGGTACAAGATGCAGCTCCAAATCCATGCTCCAAACCAGGACTTCAGTTTGGGGGTTCATCCCAGTGGTCTCAACAGTCTGTTGACCATTAACGGTTAATCCTATAGGATGCTAGTCCTTTCACCAGAGAGAAATTGGTCCACAGTGGCAACATGACATAAATGTCCATGGCTTTTGAGGGCGTATCCCAATATCAGCCCTGCAATCACACTGGACACTTCAGTTCCTCCAGAGATATCTTTCTATGGCAACAACACAGGACAGAAGTTCCCAAAATTAACTTATGAAAGTCTTTTTCCTGGCAATGGTGCTGAGGCAGAGCCTTTAGAAAGCCATGGACACGAGCAAATCCTTAAGCGGCCATGATTTCATCACGTTTCTGATATTTGGGAAGATAGAGATGATTTGACACCGATTGCTGGACTGTCATGACAAAGAAAGAATGGGTCATCATGATGCACAGCGTGACATGGAGAATTGTGGCTGTGAACTGCGAGCTCTCAGGGGCAAGCGAAGCCCTTACCAGCTCTGTGCATGATGAAGCACAAAATGGAGCCTGCTCTCAGTTGGATCCTTCAGCTGCCGCAGTAAAATAATAACATTCAGACAGGGAACTCAGCGCAGAAGGGAGCTCAGTTTCTGTCAGCTGCACTGATGGGAAAAAAGCACCTGAAACCCCTGCAGAAGCTGAGGACTTGGCTATGGCTCTTAGCAGGTTTTACCACTTGCAGTTGTAACCACCTGGTGCCCATGAGGGGGAACTCGCTGTGGTGGTCTTCACTGAACTCTAAAGCACTAAGCCAAAGGGCTGCTTACGTGAGAAAACACATATACATCCCATTTCTAAGCACACTGCTGTCCCGTCTGAAAAGAAACCAGAGCCCTGAAGAGGTTTATAATGGCAATGCCTGGGAAAATTCCTTGCTGTGACTGCAGTAACTTCTTTTACCTTCCCAAAATTCGGTGGCAAACAAAGCATTCATGGAGTTCAAGAAAGCTCTGACAAATCCAAAGCAGCCTCGCTGGTGATGAGGCGCTGGCACTAGTTGGGGTAACAAGGGAGAGGAGAGCGGGGCAGGGTGACTGCGGGATGGACTCTGTGGGGCGGCAGGGCTGGGGCTCTGGCTCAGGGTGTTTATCTGGCTGTAGATCAGTAGTATGTGAGGAGAGTAATTACCTAAAGAAAGAGAAAGGGTTTCTAAACACTGCTAGTCATTGACCTAAGAGATCTTCAGAAAGGACTAGAAGAGATGAGGGATAGACTATCCAGGAAAGCAAGGGAACGTGTTGAAAGGCTGTGGTTCTGGGTGTAAAATAGCTCTCTGACACACTGAGGAGTGAAAGCTGTTTCCTCTTTGGGGTGCATTGCCCACGAATCAGGGATTTTGTTCTGTCAGTATGCATGCACCACCTGGCACAGTGGACTGTGCTGGCTTTGAGAGGGTTAGAGTAATCAAAATTTATTTTCTGTTATGGTCTATGTTAGAAATTTTTTAAACAGAATCAAAAAATCAATTAAATTCAGTGTAAGTGGAAGAGCTACATCTGACCTCTCTTTACTGCAGTGCAGAACTGGTTAATCCACTGGAGTCAAAGGAAATAACCTCATGAAGTAAATGGGCTCAGAATATGACCTGACAGTTGGAATTGTTCTGAAATGACATCAAGTACTAAAGGAAACAGTGACAATTAAGTACTCTGAATCAATTTACATGCCCATGGTGTTACCTTTGACATATGCTTTCAAGAGTACCCTTGAGATGACTGTTTTCCCTTGTGATGGACAATTTCCAAGCATATTTATTTAGATATGATGAACTTGAAGATCATGAGGAGGTGGAGCTGTGCATGCTACAGTAGACGCTTTCCAGTCATCAAGTTTAATTTTCTCTCTCTCTCTCTCTCTGTCTCCCTTCCTTCCAGTCACAGTCAATGCAATTCCTCATATGGCCACTACAATGTCATCATCATGGCTTGGCTTCGTGAACGAAGATCTGGGAAGGGCTTTTCCCATGCTCACTGCAAGCGATGAGTGCACCCTTCGGGCCTGCGTGGTGGATTTTCTAGGTGAGGCGCAGCGTGCGCGGAACTGGCTCCACCCTTTACACCTGAGGTTCATCTGCCAGAGCCTAGCGAGCTTGGACGGTGACAGCGAAGCTCTCGGGTCGTAGATTTGGTTAGAGTGTCCTTCTCTTAGATGGATGTCTTACAAGGCTAAACGAGCTCCATCTGCCCGGATTTGGAGTCAGAGTTGTCCTTCTCCTAGGATGGTGCCCGAAGGCTAGTGAGCCCATCTTGCCCGTGGACACGCTTTGTCTGACCCTTCAGCCGAGACCTGTCTGGCTTGGGAGACCCCACCGGAGGCACATGCCACCACCAGCACAGCTCTCAACCTCACAAGGGCACGCAAGCTCTTTCCCCACAACAAGGGAGTGCCCGTGAAAGAGACTACAATGTAGGTTTAAGCCATAAGCAATGTGACTGCTGAAAAATGGGAGACCAGAGAATTTCCAAACAATCTGTTTGGATTTATGTTAGAACACACCACCACCGGTGCTATATTCCAGCTGCCC
>NW_010410406.1:39882-40444 GCF_000710305.1 Buceros rhinoceros silvestris | reverse complement strand
CAGCCTGCTAGATGCCTACAGAGACTTTCATTGTTTTGCTCTCATATGGCAATGTACCGTTGGTGATATAAGCTTCAGCGTTAAGGCAGACCTGGAGATTACCAGGCTGCTGTAGTAGGAGCTACACAAGTGCTCCAGATTGTTCTTTTGCTGTTCTTTCCACCTGTGCCTGACATGGGCCCCTTGCGTATAGGAGAGAAAGATGCAGGTACATGAAGACTGAGCAAATAGAGTGCGAATGGGAGTTTGAGATGTAGCAGGATCAAAAGGAAAACCATAGACTGAGGTGATGATGTTGAAGGGGTGTCACCTCTGCCCCACTCCTCTGCTCAGGGTTCACTGGGTGGTCAGAGCTGGCATGGGGGAATTGCCACAGGTCTGTATTGGGAAAGATAACCTCAGCAGGTCCACGTAAGTGCTCCTATGGGAAAATCTTGTGTGCGTGTTGGGAAGAGTGTGGAAATAAGATGTCCCAGGTGAGGTGCAAAGCTGTAAAGCTCCCTCTCACCACCCCTATTCCAGGCCCCTCAGGAGAGTTATTACCTCCAATTTAGTTTCCTGA
>NW_010410406.1:33606-39783 GCF_000710305.1 Buceros rhinoceros silvestris | reverse complement strand
GCAGGAAGGCTGTAATCATTTGTTTGGCAGAGGCAGGGCAGGCCAGGACGTCGGCGGGACCTGTCAGGGTGTCACTTCATCTCTCGCACACTTTGTTAGAGGCTGACAGCAGCTTGCCATTACCATTGCAGGGCCAATTATCCCTGCATTGCAGGAACATGCCCCAGTTGGCACCCCCCTTCCTCACCTACTTGCCCTTCCACTGTGGATCATTAAAATTATTTTGTGCTCACACAAACACACGTGCAGCTGATTGGCTCAGTGGATTAAGCCAGTCCCAGCACTGGGTTCCTCAAACCTGTCACCACGGGCAGGAGTGCTCTAGAGTAGCAAGGAAAGATGCACTTTTCTTCTATTTTAGAAGTCATGAGATATTAAAGGCTTGTGTTTTCCCCTGGGTTTAATTACACTGAATGCATTTAAACTCCTCTAATAGGTAGTAAATCTCTGAAAATCTGCAGAGCAGAAGAGGGTTCATCACCTTCACATAAGCTAGGAGGGATGTAGCTCTTCATCCCAAAGGGATTTCTCCAGCATATAGAAGGGTGTTTCTAGCAACCTTTGGGTCTTGGTCTTCTTCATTCTACATTAGGATGTGGGCAGAGGTTGAAGTTCCCTGGCACTGACCATACACTCCTTTACCTCTTCGGCTACTTGCATCCAGGGGCTGGACAGCCTGCTCCCAGCCCTGAGGTATTCAGGCAGCCAGGGCTGTCCTGTTCATGGCCAAACTACAATCCTTTTCTTTGGCCAGTGGTATCTGGGGTCTGTCACTCACGCACGCTTTGCATCTGCCCATCAGCTCCAGGAATGAGCTGTGCTCCCACGCCCAAAGATGCTCTTCTACCTCTATGCCTCGCTTCCACTGTCCTGCCCACACATACCTGATGTGACCCTGCTCTGGGTTCAGATCGCTATTCAGGACAAATTTTTCTCCACTTATTTGTAAAATCCCTGGCCTCTGGGAATCTTAGCCAGACTATCTTCTCCCTCACCCTATCCAACCACACCATCTTTCTCTCTGTTTTTTCCCCCTTTTGCTTTTTTTTCCTTGCCACTTTTGTAAAACAACTTAAATGTCATCTTTCTGCAATTACCCACAGAAGAGAGAAATGAATAGGAACATTCCCACAGGGGTCCCTGTCTTAAATGAGGCTTTTGTTGTTATAAATTCTTACTCAAAGCAGTACAAGCCTTTGGAATCACTCACATGTTCCTGGTAACTTGATGCATGGGGCTTTGAATTCAGAGAGCTTGTTTGGAGCCAGCCAGCTTTAATGGAGGTATGAAATCTGAAAGCGTAATTCACAGCAACAGCAGCATCCCCTTTCACTTAGCGCTGTCTGCCACCTCGCCAGGCACAGGTGACTTTGAGTTGTGCCCACCGCAACCTCCTTGTAACTGGGCAGTGGTGCCTTCCTTGCATCTGCCTCAAGTGACTGAACTGGGGAGAAAACACAGTAGTGGAGCTTGAAAATTTTCTTTACTGCCTTTGAGTCCCAACTAACCTGGTTTAGGTGCAATATTGCCTAGTATTAAAGCAAAAGGTCTTGGCCTGAGGAAGGTCCATGTGTCCCTTTGCTACTCTGCTCATATTCTAAACTTCCTTCGGGTGAAGGGCTGCACCACCCCTCCCAGTGCCTCAGTTTCCCCACTAGAAATGTGAGGCAGTGGACAGTCTTTCCAATGCATGGGTGGAGGTATCGGGAGGATTAATGCAAAATTATTTAAATCCCCCTCTTGAAGGCTCGGAGAAGGCTAAATGCTGGCTAAACTCCACAGTGGGCTGCAGTCCCTGTTTGCAGCACCTGGATAGAAAGCTGAGCTGTCTCACTCCTGCATGAGCTCCCCCAGGCATTGCTCTGGCACTCAGGATGCTCAGTCCAGAAAGCCAAGATCCACAAACCACGTAAGCCCACATCAGGGACCAGAGGGTCCTCTGGGAATGTGGGTAGTAATCCTTGCTGGCTGCTGCCAGGTCATGTACTTTTTTTCTGCTCCTGAGGATGGAACGGATGGGGCATGGGTGTACAGCACTGATAGACCCAGAGCCGCAATGCCAAGTTAAGCTGCCAGCCTGAATTAAACTGTATAATGAGAGTGTCAGTCACTTTTGCAAAGCTTAGGGAGGTGAGAGGGAAGGGAGACAGCCTGGCTCTCTCATGCCACATGTACATGCACACACCCATTTCTCCTTCCTCTCTTTGTGCCTCTCCCCACTGCAGAAAGAAACAAAGCCTGCTGTATCTCCCCAAACTGATCACAAAATCAGCATCCTTTGAAAAGGGTCTAAAAAAAGATATTAAACTTTAAATACCATTTCTTTCCATGCTGCTAAGCAGCTTATTTATCACAGCATGCGCCCACCTTAAGAGCTGTGACGACAGAAAGCTCTGCTGGTAATTACTGCAGGGAGCCAGCAGGCATGAATGAGTCACCACGATGCCAGTGTGCAGCAGACAAGGTAAGGGGAGACAGACCGACAGACAGACGGGGAACAAGGGCCAGCCAAGCATGGTGCCTTGAAACCTGCTTGGGAGGATATGCTTTGCCCCTTGCCAGGTGCCAGCTCACCAAACAGACTGGTGCTGCTGGAGCTTTCTCTAAGGAGCATCCTCAGATATAGGTCACTTCCTTGAGTACATGGTCCTGAGTTGCCAGAGGAAAATAAAGCCTTCTTGTGTAAAAGGTCCTCAGCTGGGCTGGTCTGTGCATGCATCCAAGCTGTGCCCTTCAAAAATGATGCTGAGTAAAGATGCCCTTGGTTTGCTGCTGGCTGTCCTCCCTGCTAGCAGACATGCTGGCTTCATCAGCAAGATCTGTCCTCCCAGTCCTGCACGTTGAGGGGAATGGAGCCACTTCAGTTAAATGAGTGACATCGGAGTGAATCAAAGGTGACAAGCCAGGTCTGCTGGGAAGGGAAGGCAGCTCAGCACCAAGAAACCTTTGCAACTCCTGCCTGGACATTCAAGTATGTCTCCTCCTCCTGTGCAGTGCTGGAGCTGACAGCGGGGTCAGCCCATGCCTTGCAGCAGAAATAGTGGCTCTGGAAAGAAGGGAGAAATCTCCCCTTGCATCCTGGGAGGTACCAGTCAGTGCCCTCCTTCCACCATCCTCTCCCTAGGGAATGGATGGCAGCTGTCACCCCCCTTTTTTTCTGTAACTGGATGCTGTTCCCAGAGCAACTTCCGAAGTGTTTTTAGGAGGAGTTTACCATTGCAAAAAAGCAATTAAAACATCCTCAGAGTTTGGTGATGGGTGCTGCACAAACACGCACAGCACTAAAAATCCCTGGGCCAAACTCCTGATCTAAATAACCAAGACATTGCAGAGGGGAGAAGAGACATGGCATGGAGAACTGAGCTGCCCACACTCATCTCCTAGGTGTGAGCAGGACTCAGATCTCCTGTTTCTCATCCACCAGCTTTCCTGCATCCCGGCACAACCTGTTCCTCAAGACGGTAATTAAACAGAGCACAGGCCCTGAGCTGACTTTTAGCTGATTTAGCTTCACTCCTGGTGGGCTTAGTCACTAGCACACACTCATCTCCACAAGAGCAGTGCCTGTTACCTGTGCTCTGACACATCAAATATGGTCTTAAAATATCCCCAGGTTTCTGACTGGGATCCTCTGTGGTTCTCCAGATCTGCCCATTGCACTTAAATGATTGTGTCCTCTGATGGCTGAAAAATTTTGTGGTCTTTCATCGCTCCTCGCAAGGATGCTCTGGGCTCCTGTCCTCTCCACCAGTCCTGATGCGAGTTATATACCCTTCTGCCAGACTTGGCATGGTCTTTGTTCTGTGGCTACTCCCAGGAGCAGGTCTTTAGGCTGTAAAGACACAGAGGCAGTCTTTGGCAGACAACCCAGCAGTAGCAGATGGAAGTGTGAGGTGCAGTAGGAGATCTACAAATGGCCCAAGATGAAAAACCTGACACGTTCTGGGCTTGCACATCATGATCACTTTCAAGCTGCGAGATACTACTGACTTTTGAAAAGGGCTAATTTAGGCACCGTCTCATGTGTTTGGCCCTCTCCTCACAATGGCCTTCACCTGCGTGTGGAGATCACAGTTCACACAACAGTACCTTCATCGCTGCTCCTGTCCTTCCCTCCAGTGATGAATTCACACAGAGCATCATCCAGAGCATTATCCTGAGCAGCAGGGAGAGCCGCGGTAGTCATCTGTGTGCATCTTCTCCCAGTCATGATCCAAAGTAGCCTTCTAGTGAATAAATCGGTCTGAGGCCCACAGGTTACTCCCTGTCCTTTCGCTGAGCCATGACCTTCGGGAGGTTCAGACAAGTGCACAGCCATGTGGTTGCTCAGCTGGACTTGTTAATGGCCGTCCTGCTTCCAGCAGAGAGGCCTGAGGGGAAGATGGCTTGGATTCCAGAAGGGAAACGGCGATTTCCATGGACAGTTGTCAAGATGGTGGCTCTGTGCCATCCCCTCAACCTGAGGAAACTTCCAGCAGCCCCAGCGGGAAGAACTCGGGTCTAGCAGTGCCAGTAACAAGGTCCAGCTGGTTCCTTGGCCAGCAGCTCTCTGATGCGATGACAATAACACTGCTGAGACGGGGCTGGAGCTGGATGAACAAGGAGGATGGGAGGTGAGGCGGCATGAGTATGGCACACACCAGCCTTGGAGATGCTCCATCGCTGCAGGAAGATGGCCCTGTGGCACGGACATGCAAGAAAACTGCACCCAGACGGCCTGGGGAGCAAACACAAATCTGTAGAGCTCTCTATTCGGCGATTTGGATTTGGAGATGATCACAGTTCAGTCCTTTCCCAGTCCAGCCTGTACAGAAGTACCAAATCCTGATTCTGAGGGGCACCTCCCTAATTTCTACTGTATTTCGGATCATGTAAGATCATCTCCTATTGCCCAACTCCCTTCCCCACTTCTGGGTGACCAAGCAGGATAGCGAGACTGTTCTGTGCATTACAGATCTTCTTGCTAACCATCTCCTGTCAGTGGCCAAGGGCAGGGGTAGACCAGAGGAATGGCTCAATTTCAGAGGGAGCAGCCCCCTGGGAGGCTGCTGGGGCGGGAGGAAAGGGGCATTCCCCGCTGACATCCCTGCTACCCTGCAGGGAGAGCCGATGCTGCATTTTTCCCATGCGGCCACCGGGGGGAGCCGACCCCAAACCTCCCAAAAAAGGGGGGACAGAGGGAGCGGGAGGAAGCAGCAGGCGGGGTGCTGGGGGCCCGCAGAGGAGCAGCCTGCTGGGTGCAGCCACAGAGGGGAGCGGGCAGCGGGGACGCTGCTTTAACTGCTGGAGAAAGTTCAGCAGCCAGCTGGAGATAGGAAGGCTGGAATAGTTCAGCTCTCTGTTAGGGAAAGGGATTTTATGTCTGTGCAATGAGGAAACTAATTAGAGGCATGATTTAATCAGTGTGTTTTAGTGGGAGCATTAAGGGACCTGGATGCGGCATCAATGAGGAGCCGCCAGAAGGCAGCGATGGTGTCCAAAGTGGTAACAACGCCAGCTCCTGGATGGAGCCTCTCTGAGGGATATTCATAGCCTCCAGCCAGGTCAGGGTCGAAGTTGTGACAGGGCAAATTGTAGCTACAGCTGCCATGAGCTGGGTTTAGAAATAAATCAGGTGGATCTGACAGACCCCTCAGAACACCAGGGTAAATCCTTCCCCTTGAAGCTGGCAGGGCCAAGGGATGTCACATTAGTGACTGCAGGGCCTGCCTTTCTCTGCTTGAAAGAGGCTCTGATAAAAGCATCTAGGCCAAAATATTCATCTGTGGTTCACGATCGTGACTGCCCCTGCCCTCATCATCTGCAGTGCCCAGCAGGAACAGGCTGAGCTGCTGCAGGAGCGCAGGGCAGCCACCGGCACGGCTTCACCCCAAAGAGCTCATAATTGGACACTTTGGATTGACCTCTTGGGTCAATCCTTCAAGGAGCCCTCAGCATTTCTGTCCTCTCCTGAAATTCAGAGGGTGGTATGGCAGGATCTCGTGGCAGGAATGATGACTTGGAGACATTAGAGACATAGGGTTTGAGCACAGCAAATGTTGTCCCAAGTTGCAATGCAGGTGTCTGTGCTATTTTATTGCAAGAGGTAAAGGCAGCCAAGGTCTCCAGTGAACTGAATTTTCCCTTCTTTTTTTTTTTGCATAGGTGCAAACTGCCCTTTTTTTTTTTTTTTGCCAA
>NW_010410406.1:33153-33459 GCF_000710305.1 Buceros rhinoceros silvestris | reverse complement strand
CCCTTTTTTTTTTTTTTTTGCCAAGCAGCAAAAGCTGCATTTCAGTGGTAGGTGAAACAACGCTTCGCACAGATCATCTGCAAAGTGCTCCGGGACCCAGCGAGAGGAGAGGTGCTGCATGGTAGTAAAATATTATGGCACCAGAAAAAAAAAAAAGGAAGACTTTGCCATTTGGAAAGAAGTCAACACGACCTTTATTTTTCCTGGGAAAGACCAAGTCCTGGCTTAGTGGCAGGAAGGTGAGTACTATATCTATGGCAGCTCTCAGAACCACACAGCGTTCACCTGCTGCGATCTCGCTTTAGT
>NW_010410406.1:30445-33004 GCF_000710305.1 Buceros rhinoceros silvestris | reverse complement strand
AGGGAAAGAAGTCTAAAAGGAAGACAAATCTGAGGTAAATGATTTCAACTTATTGGGCTGAGGCCACTAAGAAATGCTACTTCTGCGAGCAAAGACATGGATTTAGTTCTGCTGCTGATACATCTTACGTGGCCACGTGGCCATGAGTATGTTGGCATGACTAACATGGGCATCATCTCACTTCTTTCAGGAGTCTGCAGAAAATAAATGCTTTGCAAGCCATGATGAACTCACATGCTACAATGATATGAACTACGTAAATACCTAAAATAGATCCATTCCTGTCAGCAAATAATCAGACATTCTGAAATCATTCTCATCAGCTCAATTTCCAAAGATAGATGGTTCCAGACTAACCTAATTTCTCTGAGGAAATGATTTTTTTTTTTTAAAGAGAGAAAGGAACACTAATGTATTTAACCAATCTTGATTTCAGTGTAATATCTCGACAGAGCCATATCCGTTTCATTAGTTTTGCTGAGAATTATCATAAGATTTGTAAACTAGTCTCTGCTAGTGGTTAAAGGAGAGATAATAACAAATAAAAGGGGAGGGCTTTTTGGCAGTGAATAAAGATTTCTTTGTGAATGACCTTGGATTGCAATTTTTCAGCTCTGATCAAGGCTTTTTTTTTTTTTTTTTTTCCTCATCGGGAGTTGGGAGGCAAGGTTTCACAGGAGCAGACAGGTATTGCACAGAGGAGGATTTGGATGGTCTCAAAGGCTGGAGCAAGAGGTTGGCGTGTGATGCTGTAATTCACACTGTTACATGTGTTGGGACTGGGAACACATCCTCTGCAAATGTCACGAGAGGAGAAACATCAGGCTGTACAAGCTGATCAAAGGAAGACTGTGAATCACCAGCGATCTTTGTCCATAAAAATGTCAAACAATATCCTAGGATGTACCAGGCAAAGAATTCCCCGAAGAGATTCAGAGATATTAATGCCATTATGCAAAGACCTAATGTTCTTTTGTTGGGAATACAGCATGACAGCTTTGGTCACCCAAGGTCAGCAGAGATAAACGCAGCGTGGATGGATGCAGGGAGACCACGTGAAAGGCTCTCCTTTCCTTCCCTCAGTTTTATAAACGTGACTAGAAGAGTTTAGCTTGTTCAGGATATAATGGCAGAGGGGAGATGGTATCTCCTGGGCAAGGGAGATAAAGATCCTGTAAACAGGGAATAGTAACAAAAATAGTATTAGCATGAAATCCAGTGGGCATACACGACCAGTAAAGCAGGGAAACTGGAGTAAGGCACCTGATAATCGGACCAGTGATGTTAGAAGCAGCAAGCAATCTTGACCCTCCTTCAGCAGCTTATGGACGATACAGACAAAGCAAAGGTGTCTTTTCCAGCCTAAGAAAATTAAGCTCATCTCAGCCACATGATCTTCAGTGCTCCTTGCCAAGGCAAAAGGAAAACAGGGCTGCTACCTGCTCTGGTGTCAGCCCTCTGCAGCCCAAGGAACTGAAGGAACTCTGAACATATCGGAGTATCTCTCTTTTATTTTCCAACAAATCGGTCTAGACTGGTATCCTCTGTCATCTGTGTGTCTAAATAAACAATTTTTCTGTAAATCCTTCCATAAACATGTGGTCTGTATTGCATCAAAGTCCTCTTTGGTATAATCCCTAAAAGAGACTTTCACATGAGAAAAATATGGTCCATTTTCTTGACAGTCAGTGCTGCATGGGTAACCTTCTCAATCTCACTAATGCCTAATAAGTAAAGGATATTTTTGACAAGACTTGACTAGTCTGGGATACACAGAAAAGTAATAAAACATATTTCAAAAAGAGTTCTGTTATATTTTCAGATCACAGTAAATCTTAACATAAGCCATGTACAACACCAAGTAGCTGTTTCTTCTATGCCATACAAGTGCAGGTGAGCCTCATCTCCTACCCAGCAACCCCCAGACAGGCTGCATCAAAAAGATGCTGGGAGAAATCTCCCTCTCTTCAGTGTTTGGGAAAAGAAGAGCCACATGGAGTTGTGGTCTACGGCTTGGAAAAATGAGAGGCCAGCAAAGCAGAGTCTTAACTCCCAGAAGAAGAGCTCAGACCCACAGCAGGATCTTGGAGGAAAACATCACCAACGAGGCAGCATGCAGCTCCCAAGCCAAAGGCAACCACGGTAATTAAGAAGGACTAATTGTCTGCTGCTTGGAAGAAGATGGCTCAGGCAGGGGATGACCACAAGCTCCTTGAAGGCTGATGTGACCCCAGGGCAGGGACTTCATCTGGGGACTTTCCGGATGGAAGCAGAACAGATTCTGGGGCAGAATGGGTGCATATTGCTTTTCCACCGCTGATTCAGCATCCCCAACCTTGCCAACCATCCAGGCTTTCAAGCCATTTACATCCAAAGGCAATTGAAGAAATCGTTTGACAAGCTTCATCCCGAGATGCTGGCAGATACCCAAGACTGACTTTGTTTCTCAAAGACTATGTTTACAGCGAAATGATTTAGGGATTGAGGGATTATCCAACATGGGCCCACAGCCCAATACCTCCAGAAGTACCAAATACCTAATGATTCCTGACAGCAGGA
>NW_010410406.1:0-30348 GCF_000710305.1 Buceros rhinoceros silvestris | reverse complement strand
TCTCCAGGAGCTCAGATTCTTTTTCTTTTTATTTTTTTTTTTCCCTTGGATAAAACAAAACTGTTCTGTTCAGACAGTGCTGTCTACAAATCATTAATAAAGGCAATTGACTGATTTACATCTGGCATTACAGAGGTCAGAACAATAAAACATGACTTTATTTTGCAGCTAACACACACTCTCCACTATCCTTTATAAAGGCTGTCAAAAGCCAGTGCATGAGGAGAAAGCAAGGGGGTAGTGCAAAGAGCTGGGTGGGGAGGACCAGGAAATACTAGTGTCAGGAGAATATTGCAGGAGAAATTAGGTGGTGCATTTCTAACAGGTTGGAGGGTTTTGTTGGTGATGGTTTTGTTTGAAGGGTTTATGACAAAAAGAACAGGGCTCTGGGCTGTTTAGGAGAAGACCACGGTGTTATTTCTATCAGGGAGCAGGTACTTTGCTTTGCTTTTTGAAGCTGTGAATGTCTTTGGGTATTTCCCAGTGGAAACCCCAGTCCTGTTAAGGACATCTTAGATCAAGGTTTGCCTGAATTCAGTAACTGGAGAATCTCTAAAAGAAAAATCTTCAGTAGCCATGGTTTGTTGTCCACGAGGCTTTTGGGTTGTGACTTGATCTTTATTTCTGTATGTGCAAGTTGCTGGATCTAGTTAAGTGGGAGCACTGCAGTCCTCTCCAAAGATCCCATTAGCAGGGTGTTTCTTCCAAGGATGTGAAAATATGGAAACAAAGCAGTGACCATCTGTTCCATTTATTTTTGCTTTTGGAAAAATCTGACCTTAAATAGATGTACTTAGCCAGGAGATGTGAGGGACAGAGCCTGAAACCTAACTACGATCCAGACCTACGGGCTGGTGCACACAGCTGCACTCCAGCTGACTGCAAGAGACAGCAGACAGCCCTTACGGTGATTTGGTTTGGATTATGAGACAGTGTAATCAGTGTCCAGGGCTGGATCCTGAGCTGTTTACTTCATTGTAGAAAATCATAGTTAATAAATGACTGTATCAGTCATAACTGTCCTCACATTTCTAAAAAATACTATATTGAATACTGTGTCTTCTCTGTACCCGAAGACCTTTCCTCCCCAAAGCATAAAACTACTAAAAAACTAAGCACACAGACACAAAAAAATTGTGCTGCAAAATACTCCTCTGTCTTCCAAGTATGGTTCTGATCAAAACCCTGGTTAAATGCTGGACAGCAGGTCACAGCCTTTTTCTTAAACTCTAGGGGCATCAAATTTTCCTGTCCATCCCTCAGCCTTTCAGGCTGCTTCCCTTAATGATGATATTGATTTTGATTTTAGTTTCATCTAGTTTTAGTCTACCCCAGTGATGGACTCCCACTGCTCCCAACAGGAGGTTATTCTATGCTCCAGCAGACCTCACTGATAGGAATCTTTCCCTCACATCCAACTTAAGTTTTCTTTTTTGTTTTGTTTAAACTTTTTATGCTTTGATTGGATGAAGCACTTAAAGCCAGGAGTTAGAGGTCAGAGAGAGAGGAGAGGGAATGGGAGGGGAGGGCAGTCAAGATAAATTGCCAGCTTGCTAAAGAAATGTGCAGAAGTTTCCTCCTGAGGCCTGACTTCCTGTTGAGGCCATAGGTTTTATAGGAAATATATTTGTCCAGAATGCTTTGTAAGGAAAAGAATCATTATTTAGAGGAACTGGAGCCCAATAGGAGACCTACCAAATACTTTCTGCATTGTAAAACACCTGTCATTAAGACACAAGCTTTGGGTTAGATTTTTATAAATATTTTGTAAAGAATTTTATATTCATATTGAATTGGCTATGATTATTTTTGTGGTTGCACCCTCCCATATTCCTGCTCTGCTGTAAATGCCACACCAGTCAGACGACAAGACCACCTAGGCCACTCTCCTGTCTCTAGAAGATACTAATAATGGTGCCAGAGAAGAGCACAGGAACTACTGCTGTTTCCCATAGATCATTTGAAGCAATTTTTCTTTCTCCTTTTCATGTGTGCACTTCCTAGACTGGGAGTCTTTGTATTCCTCTTTCCCACATCAGACTGGAGTAGGATCAGTGGCAGGCACACCGAGGATCAGGAGATGAACAGTTCAGAAAGCTTCTATACGGCCCATTTTAACGCTGACTGGAGTTGCTGATGTTGTGTATAATCAGAGTTTTTGTGATTCTGGACAGCTATAAACTCACATCAAAAGATGTCAGATGTAAAGATCTCCATGCAGTGATCTTCTGAACGATGGGACCTACCGAAAAAATCTACAAAGAGATTTGCTTGGGAGGAGCAAACAGTACATGGGACATGGAAAGAGCAGAGAAGCAAAAGCAAGATGAAGCTGGGAAGGAGGAAAGATGAAAATCCTTGAACCTGAACTCAAAATCCACCTGGGACAGAAGTTGAAAATCTTTTTCAGGCAGAAGAAGGACATTAGGATGATCACAGCCTGACTTGCTGTGAAACACAACTGTCAGGAGCTCACCCAGTGATTCTCTCATCAGGCTTAGGAACCTGTGATTTTAATTCAAAAATACAGCCTTTGGAAAAGTTAGGCAGCTTCACAACAGAGGCTGACTCACCAAACCTCTTAGGAACGGCTCTGATGACTAATTGCTCTTATTGTAAAAATGAGCTTCTAATTTGCGACATCAACACTGACAACCTCAAATTCGAGCCATCTCCTCTTGGTCTTTTATCTGCTAGAAGGAATTGAAGAAGTGGGTGTGAGCAAAAGAAAGAGAGATAAAGAGATGCTTAGTCTTTCTACAAAATGTTTTTCTTGTAAACTGCAGACGGAGGGAAGGGTAATCACTGAGACGGGAAAAAAGCAAACATGCAACAGGATGACCAAGGGAGGCCTAATATTAGGGAATTACTGAAAGAGGAAGGGAGAGGTTTAGCTTAGCATCATTTGGATTTCATTTTCTTCTTCACCTTCTGGGGAATGGGAAGTCAAAACCAACCCCTACCTTGTGTCCCTCAGGGAACAGAGAGGGGCGGAAGGAACAGAGCAGTGATGAGAAAGAAGTACAGAGATGTAGGGGAAGCCTAGGCAAGAAGGTGCTGGTTTTGAGAGAGCAGCAGCAAACCCAAGGGAAGCTGGCACAGGAATATGTTCTCAGGTGCAAAACTGGATGGGTGAGAGATTTGGACTGAAGAGGCACATCAAGCACAGTAACTCATCAAACCGTGTGGACAAGGAGCCAGAGGAAGACCAGATATGTTATGTGGCACCTTATGTCTCTCATTCTACTTCTAGCTTCTAGCTAACAGACCTAAATCTTGCCAGTTTAACTCGAAAGCAGCGATTTCACTGTTGTTTTGCACAACAATAACAGAGAAATATGATTCAGACAAACATGGCTTTTGCAAAAATTAACAAATAAGACCAAATTTCATAACTAAAACTTAACCAAGACACTGTAAAGCAAGATTTCTCCCCCTTCTGAGCAGTTTTTAACTCAGCTGTATGAAATACTGCTACTAATGAAAGACAAATTGCCCATATATTCTGATTTTTGCATGATGAATTCTGAAGTCGCAAAGAGTCTATTAAGAATAGGAATTGGAACAGGTGAGCTGTGGCAAGACATATGTTAAACAGACTTGATCCCCTTTACAAGCATTTCTGTAACCAGTTATAACTGTGTCCCTTCTAGAAACGCTTTAATAAGACCCAGCATGTAATTTTTGTGTCCTGTTCGTACCAACAGCCAGTAAGATCAGAACTTCTTGTTGACTGGCGGGAGTTGAAGTTCATGTCCCAGGTCACTGAAAGGTAATTTCCTTTAGCTTTTGCAATAAACTCTCTGTATTGACCTAAGACCTCCAACATTATGAGTGGTTAACAGCATCCATGAAAATAAAATGTGGGTACCAAATATCTGAATTTGAGTGGATTTGCTAGAATTTTATTAATTTATAGAAGTTGAAGGTTATGCCATATGTCACTAGAAAGTAATTTTCTCTGAATGTGCAATAAGGGCTTAGATTTGATTTATGACCTAAATATTGCAAGATATTAATACATCTCCATGCCAGATGGTAATGTACGTGTGAGGAAATGTACCTTTTCTATCCTAAAATGGCAAGAATTTTCTTTAATTTACTAGGATAAACTCAATCAGCGGCATTCATTAATTTTTGAACACTGAGTACTTACACGGAAAGTCCTCATCTCTCAAACAGATAGCTGTGTTATTCCTGTATGAAACACATTCCAAACGTTTCCAAAAACGGCTTTGGAGACTATAATGTGGTACCTACGTGTAGATCTACTAAGGTTGTCCAGTCTTGACATAATTTGAGAAACAGACAATGTTTTGGACCCCTGGGATCCAATTTAGACGCTGTTGAGAGTTACAGCTGCCAAGAAATAAAGGGGAAATACATATTCAGAATCTAGTTGCAGAAGCTAACAAACACATCAGGCGGGTTGGAGGGAAGGGCTCCTTTACAACTCCAGGGCAAAAATTCATGAGAAGGCTGTAGAACCATTTTAAAATTTACCAATGTTTTTTGGTTCTTTTTTTTTGTGAACTGCAAAGATATCCCGAACTTTGTTTTCTAGGGACAAGAGGTAATTCACTATTTTCTGCTGTTTGCTCATAACTGCATTAATATCTTATTTATATCCTGGTTAAACAATACATACATTTCCACCTCCAGAATAAAAGCTATGCACTTGAAATTCTCATATTCCCTGGCTATCAGTGCATAAAACCAATCTTTATGCCAATTCCTCTTGGAACTATAAGTACAGGCTAAATAATAAGGGTTTGTTTCAAATAAATATTTCCATCCTTTAGGAAACTTCAGTCTTTCAAAGAGTAATTCCACCATGAATGAGGAGATGTTAATGACAGCCACCTGACCCAAGGCAGGACCACAGTGTGTGATGGGAATTGAAGTCCAGCTGAAGAATGCAAATCACAGGGAAGAACAGAGATGCAAAGCGCCAATGAACAACTGTTCCCAGATCCTCCCAAAAAATCCATTTTAATGCTGTTTCAGTACAAAACATGGTGATTTTGATTTCACAGGTGACCTCTTTCATTCTAAACTCACTTCTCTTCTGCTCAGTGGCATTGACTCACCTTAAATGTGACTTTAGCACAAATAGAAAATGTGTCACCTCAAGCGTTAGGTGGGCATTGGTCAAACACACGTGTGAAAATTCTGTTTCATAGATTATTTGAACCCTGTACTGGGTTTGTGTGGCAAAGTTTTGGTAGCACAGGGCCCTCATTCTCCATCCCCCTGCACCACTGCGGGGCTGGAGATAAAGAAAATCAGGAGTTAAACCCAGAAGAAGGGAGGGGTGGGAGGAAGGTGTTTTTAAGATTCAGCTTTATTTCTCAGAACCCTGATTTCTCAGAACTCTGATTTGATTGGTAATAAATTGAACTAATTTCCCCAAGTCCAGTCGGTTTTGCAATTTGTGAGTGATCTCACCCTGCCCTTATCTTGACCCATGAGCCTTTCCTTACATTTTCTCTCCCCTGTCCAGCTGAGAAGGGAGAACGACAGAGTGGCTTTGGTGGGCTCCTGGCACCCAGCCAGGGCCAACTCACAACATGTCCTCAGGTCACTTTGCTGCTCTTGGCAAGGAGCCAGAGTCAGATCCATGCTCACATCTCCTTGGCAGCCACTCTTGTTTCCAGAACTGAGCTTTAAGCAAGTCTGATGTTCACCTCAGGTCTGCCTGATGCATCTTCTCCCTGCGTCCTGGCAGGGAGCTGTCTAAAAGGCCTTCAGGCTCTGGGACCTCAGGAAATGCTTTACACGGATTAGGTTTATGGTGAAAGCGTGGACCAAAGCCCTTAAATGCCTTGTGATTGCCTGCTGGGAAGCCAATGGACATGCGGACCGTGGGGGTCCTGTCAAATGACAGAGGAGATGGGTTATTATTTCCCTTCCCTTCTCTGCCATCCTAGAGCTGTTATTTCAGGGCAGAGCAGTCAGCAGAGGAAGCGGAGCCTGCCTCCCCAGCTTGGTTAGCATTTCAGATGCAAGACACTGGGTGGCTGGAGTGACAGAGGCTGTCACTAGCTGTAACATTTGCTGTCTTGAATGAGAAATAGCACTCTGAGAAGAGTGTCTCCCCTGCAAAGGTCCAACTCAGACCAGTTGGAGGCATGGGGGGTTAATCACACACATCGGTAGCCAAATTCACTCCTGCTTTGGTCATGGTATGGACAAAGGCAAACTGCACCAGCCGGGGCTGGGAAGTGTGGGACGAGATGTTGCAGTTGCTGCCAAACTGAGACACAGCATTAGCAGGAGAAGTGAGTGACTGATGGCTGATTTGTCCTCAGCACATGTCGGAAGAACAAGCTCCCTCCTGTAAATTGTTTCCTCCCTGCCTCAACCAAGAGAGGGCTGCTATTCTAGTGAAGTGACAGATGCTGCTACCAGTCATACAACTAAGCAAAAATGTTCTCATTTTTAGGAATATGGGACAATGTGTTCTAGTATCCAAGGGTAATTTCTTACTATTTATTCTCACTTGCCCTTGGCACATCCCCTGATCTCTACTTCTAGGGTTTTCCTCTTGGGTAGGAGTCTCAGGTCTTTTCTGTAGTTCTACGCACAAGCCTATTGTATTTCTGCAACAATACGCACAAATACAGAGATATTCATGCCATGCTCTATGTGCCAGTAACATCCTAGAGCCATTTCTGAGGGCTGGAGCATCATTGTTATATAGGCACAATCGCGACCACAATGTCATGGTAAATGAAAATCCAATTTCACATAAATTTAAAGCAGCATTTTTCCACTTAGGAAAAGGGACACAAGCTCATCTTCTGTCATTTCCATGTCACTACTCATCTTATGCTGGGATGGGGTCATGTATATGTAAGTGCTGTACATAAAGAATGAAAGCAGATGCTGTTTCAAAGAGTGTTCCATCCAGGTACAATGCAAGAAGGAGACAGGAGAGTAGGGAAATAATAAGATAACGTGGATCAGAGTGAAAGATCAGAGCCAGAAAAGGAATTGTCTTGGGTTTTGCAGACATCACAATGGTGAGTTTAATTTAGGAAGTGTTTTGGGGGAGTATGATGAGATATCCTTGTAGAAGTTTAAAAGCACATGGGATAAACACAAGGATAACTTGTTTGAAGATGGAAGAAGTGGGCGAGGGAAGACTGGCACTAGGGGCCAACTGAAGGTGAGAACCAACCTTTCCAAACTGAACGACAGATGAGGGAGAGGGTGGGTGAAGATGGACTGTGAAAGCAAGCATGTGCAACATATGTTTGAAAAGACAGGGAAAGGGTGCAACTGGAGGGGAGGATATGGAGGGATGACACTCTGACAGCAGTGAGTGGGGAAAAGGATCTCTGCTTCCATATCCTGGAAAGATGAGTGGAGCTGGGCTGCATTCGTTAACACCAGAGGAAAGGGCAGTCTCTGTAGTCATTATGAGATACGAAGTGAGAGGCTGGACAAAAGTTTTGGCTGCAAGGCAGAAGAAAAAAGGTCACATCTATTGAGAAATGATATGATGGAAAAGGCTCCTAGAGGCATAGCCTGGATGTGAGGCTTTGGACTGTAATCTGGGCTGATGCCCTAGGTTATGGAGCCAGCATGGGGATACATACATTGCGGGAGCTCAGAGGCAGCAGGAAAGCAGTGGGGTAAAAATTAAAATCTTTGCACTAGCCTTTATGACCCTAAGTGATGGTTAGGCATCCCCAAGGAGACATCAGAGATCTCCTAGTAAAGCGACAGAAACAGAAGAACCATTGTTGTCCTGGAGAAACAACGCAGGTGGTGGTTATCCAGTGCAGAAATGACAGCCTGATGTCTTACCAGAAATTGCATGGCACTGATTTGTCTTTGGATAACTGTTCATCTTACGTGTTGTAAGTTACTTGTTGGCTCACACCCAGGACTCCTCAGACTGGTTTTGGCATCCCCCGTCTAAGCTGTGATCATTTTCATATTTCACATGTCTTGGCATTCACGTAGGCACATGGCATGTATGAGGTTTTCTTCTGCGAGTGGGGAACCAGGAATCTAAACCAGGGATGCCAGGGATTGCTCAGAGATGCGATTCTGCCCTGGGTCCCCAAGAGCTAACCTGGAGCTGGCTGTGGCTGTGGGGCTGGGTTTCGCTCTCTGAAGATGCTGGCAGCTGTCATTACACTGCTTGATGAACCCTGCTTTTTATTTTTCTGTTTTCACTGTTCCATATTTGGTTTTTTGATTGTTTGTTTGGTGGTTTTTTGTATGTTTTTTTCTGCAGGCAGAGAAAGAGATTTCCACAGCGTGGAGTGTAAACACAGGAGTAGTACGGCCTGTTTGATCCCCCTTTAGCCCTGGATACAAACCCTATGAGCAAACCTTCCCCAAGCGGACAGTCCACGTCTTCATTTTCATGTTGTAAGGGTCACACAACCTGGTCTCTCAACAGCTGGATCTCTCAGTGGATCCTGCTCAGTTCCTTCCCAACCATGTTTCTTTAAAACATCAACAGAGCAGGTGGCAGCCAGAGCTTGTACCCTTCCACCCCACCTTCCAGAGCTGCTGGCAAATAACAGTGAGCAATAACTTAGAAGCAGCTACTCCTGACAATGAAAGTCGTATCGCGCTTTGAAAAACCCCGTGCTTGGAGATGAATCTAAAATAAAAACTCTGTGCCCATAATGTCTATCCTTTGCTTTTACTTTGCCTCGGTGTCATCTGCTCTCCTGGGGAACCGGTACGGCACGCTTGAAGCAGCCCCTGGCTTTATGCTCTTGACAGCTTTGTCCTCTTCTTCTTTGTGGGTCCAGTTCTTTAACAGATCAGTGTCTTTTGATCTCGCTCCTCTCAGCATTGTCAAAACAGCCTTGTCAAAACAACCCTGTCACTGGGATGGGAATGAGGAGTCCTTCGCAGCTATAAACCTCCCTGTAATGTCTGAGAGTTGACATCCTATCTGGGCCACTCTTTTCGTATCTCCTGTCTTTCTTTATCTCTCTTGCTAGACTGATGAATTCCAGCAGGGTGACTTCACACAGGTGCACTGAAGGGGATGTTGTTTTAATGAGTCATATTGCAAATACTTCTTTATTTTCCTTAAGTTTCCTTAAATTTCATCACTGCAGTGCCTGACCACCTCATGAGAGCAAAGCATGACAGGGAAGTGTGAAAATAATGGCATACAGAAACTATGCAGGTTTTCTTAGAAGTCAGAGAGGATGGCTGTGAAACTTGAGTAACAGATTTTATAGGTCCGGGACCAATAAATCTTAAAAGATTTTTTAAAAGTGTCCTATTTTCATGTAGCTAAAATAATCAGGGTGAGCCACTACTATCCAAGGGTCTATTATGGCTCCCTCTTAGGAAAGCGTCATCTAGAGAAAACGTAAAGGGAGGCAGATGATTAAAGAACTTTTAAGCCCAGCGGGCAGGGGTTTGGAGGGATGTCTTTGGGATTTAGCCTCTTATCTGCAGTTTTCCACTTTCGCTAAGACTCAATAGAGATAGGAGAACTAATTTCTTCTCTGTTTCCATTATAAGGAGCACATTTTTCCAATGTAAAAAGGTATCATAAATCACTGCTCTTTTAATCTGGGAGTTGTGACTTCCAAGAGTTTGATGAATAGGTCCAGAAGTTACTGTAGTTTGTGACCTTCCTTTCTGGGCAGATGGAAGGAGAAATTTTGAATTTCTTATGCTTTATACCTCTTTGACTTTGATTAGGAGTCACAATGTAAAGAAGATTTGGGAAAACAAACTTGGTTGGGTTTAGGCATGGAGGAGAAGAGTGTTTGGCTAAAAACAGAGGCATTTATCACCAAAAAAATAATAAAAAACAACTCCACAGGAGGAAAAAAATATTTTTTGTGTTATCTGTCCCACATAAAAAAAATACCAAAAATCCTCCATCATGCTTTATTCTTGATTTAGAGGTATTTGATAACAAAGCTTTTAAAGAATTTTAACCGCTACATATGGAATTCTATATAAAATCCAGTTTGCCATCTGTAAAGAGATAAGTCCAATATTGTAATAACTGTTGCTAAGAACCAGTGTGGTAGCTGGGCTCCTTGGCTGCACAAATCCTGGAGGGCTAAGCCGCTGAGGTGCCTTAGTCCATCAGCACCAAGCACCTGCACACCAGGGCTGGAACATCTGTAGCACTGCAGAGTTGCTCTTTCTGGTGTGTCAACAGCTGAGACCCAGGAGGGACAACCAGTAACACCACCTTCGGATACAGCTGAACAGCTGCCTGAGTTTAGAGGTAATAGGAGGTATTAGTAAGAGCAAAAATCTTCCAGCATCTCAGACTTCAGACTTGGTGTCTTTGAAGGCAGAAGATGCCTCTGACCTGTGATGACCGCAGCATGAGTGTGATCCTGATGTAATTCTTCAGGCTTGAATCAATCATGCCAGAAAAATCAGTGCTTCTTTGATCAAAACAGCTCCCTGTCCTGCATGGCTGAAGGTATAAAATCACCAGCCCTCCTGTTCGAAGTTGAATGGACATTCATAAATCAGGCTGTCATACCATAAATTCATTTACCCAACACAGTCAAAAGCAGCTCAATGGACTTTTAAAGGCTTTTGTGCAATACTGGAAATAAACAATGGATGGAGGGGTGAGAGGAGATGAGAAGAGTGGCATCTTTATTCTCTGCTGAGGGAGGTACTGCTGGTCTGATGTAGGGTGGCCTTTCTTTGCTACTTGGTGTTGAAGGGCTTTGGGAGGCTGGGTCTCCAAGAGCTGTGGTATGAGCACCCCACTCACTGCTAAAGCAGAGATGGGGTTGGAGTAGGGACTTTTGGGTCTCTTGGCGAAGGCCTTAAGTAGATCTGAGATAATCCTACCTGGCATGGCTGATACAAACTGTCTGTCCTCCCTGCTTCTGCTACTCTCCAGCTACAGCAAAAGAGGAAATAATCTCCCAGCTGAGCCCCAGTCAGACAGGGGTGTCCTCAGTGAGGGAGGTCTCAAGCTGAGCAGCAGGAACTCCTCCTGCCTGCGTTTCTATGCGATGCCACATGTTTACATCTGGATTTAGTATTGTGGGAGAGGAGAAATACCGTCAGGCATCCAGGCTCAAGTCTCATCCCAGTCTATAAAACCAGAGTCACTTAAAAAGCTTGCATGCAGTCATGCAAAGTACAGCAAATGAAACCTTTCAAGTGCATCAGAACAAACTTGAGACACAGTTTCCACGGCTGTTTCCCCTCCTCTGCTATTTGATTTCATCTGGCTTGAGAAATATATATATTATATATACATTTAAACAATATCACAGCAACTGTGCCAGTTGCTTCTAATAAACTAGCTCTGCTGAAATAATGCAGTGTCTGAGAGATTGGGTGTAATATGGTTAAATGCTTTTACAATTCCCCATTAAAGTAAGTGGATAGAAATTCATAAAATATTTATAGCATTTGAAAAGTGTTCATTCATAGATCCAGCCAGAACGCGAAGCAGGCCCAGGGCAGCGAGTGCTGAAGACAGATCTTGATGCCATGATGTTCCCCTTACACCGTAACAGATGGACTTAGGTTACATCACATTGCTGAAAAGTAGGATGTTTGAGATCAAATCCTGCGCTACAGTTTGTTTTAATCCAGTTACTGAACCAAGCAGTGCTCTGTTCTCTTGCTGAGTATGATGGAAACAACAATCCCAAGCTGACAAGGGTAATTCATTTCTACTGTTCCTATCACGAGTCTGGGGGCATTAATGAGACCTTGGAGTGGGAAAAAGAGCTGTGATTTAAATCTAAGTGATGAGAGAGGGGCTGGCTGCTTTTGAATCGGCGCTGCGATGACCTGATCTCTCACTCGAAAGGCGTCTGGCTGAACGGCTTCCTGTCTGTGGCGAAGGTAATAGCAGAGCTGGCTGCATCCCCCTCTTTGGCAATTATAGTCGAGTCTCCTGGGTGTTGAAATCTGCTGGCATTCCTCCAACGGCTAGGGTTTAAAAGAAGAAAAAACCCACAGTTGTATCTCTGGAGTTGTTTTCCACCTGAGCAAAGTACATGTCTGTCTTCTTGCGACAAGTCCTGTGTCTGCAGCCACAGACTGCTTGATGCAATGCCTGGGGAAAGAAAAAGGGCCTGGAAAGCTTAAGGACTATAAAAATAACTGCAGGATTAGAAGAGGTGGCTATGAGAGGGACTAGGATGAAATGCTCGAGCAGAATTAAGTCATGACCTGGTGTTAATCCAGCAGCTTTAGGTCGAGAGCAGATTTGAACTCTTTAATGAAGCTGTGGACAACGTTTTGACAGAAGTAATCTACGGCAGAGGAATAATCACCTTGACTGGTGATGGGAAGAAGAAAATCTTTTGGTAAGGAAGAGGTAGAAAATGCCCAGTGCAGCACCCCTGTGTGGGTGATTCTGAGCCGTCACACCAGAGGGAACTTCTGTACATCCCACAGAGAACAGTCCAGACTCACCTCTGTCACTGGGACTTAGAGAATCTTCTTTGGAGGGAAGCACATAGCACAAGTGAAGCTACCTGTGGATCCCAAGGACCCAGGGCTGAATTCCTGCAGTAAATACCCCAGCTATTTCCAGCACAAGTTTGGGGAACAACCCAGGACAAGAAGTTCTCTGTACTCCTGTGCCAGTCTGTTTTGAGCAGTCATCATCCTGACATCTCCTGCAAGTACTGGAAAGCTCCTAGTAGTCCCTGTTCATTAGAGATCCCAGTTTTTGTTCACACCACTTTTACCTTCATGTCACTCTATTGACTTGATAGCAAAGGGGAGAAGAACCTGGGTTCCTATTTCTCATTTTGCAAGAACAGCTAAATTAACCCAGGGGTCAAAGCCAAATGCCAGCTGCTCTGAACTCCTCCAGGATTCTGTGGCTATACAGCAGTGTTGCTGGAAAAGCACCCAAGCTCACTTTAAATAGCAGTACTCTGCTCAAAGTGGACAAATTTATTCTTCTTTTTTTTTCAGGGCTTTATAGTCCTCATCGACCTCCAACCTGCTGTTATCTAACTCTAGAAAGCCCACGTTTCCCCTGTACACAGACCTTTAATACAGACATACTCTCAGCTGGATGCTGCGCTGAGGACTTTCCTCACTATAAACTCAGAATAATTCCACCCGAGCTGAGGAGTTTGTCCATGTTTCATTGAAAAAGCAGCTTTTTACTTCCCAGCCTGCACTCAGCTGTGGTGTTGCTATTCTGGCTACACAATTACCACATCTCGTCTCTGAGAGCGCTGCACATCAGAACCATCTCTCTCACTGGTGTGTAAATTAGAGTAAAACAGAGCTTTGGGATCTGTAGGGGAGAAAGTGTCAGTCTCAGGTTGTTTTTTAATTAGGTTTGCTTCCGATATTCTTCACCTTGTTTTATCCTCCAGCATGGCAGCAAGTGGTGTATGTTTATTAAATGTGGATGTTTATTAAATATTCCCCTATAAATATGTATTTATTTAGTTTGCCTTAATAAATCTAGATTTGCAAAGACATATTTATACATACATTTATAAATATTAGTATAAATAAGTATCTATTTATACATTAGTATACTAAAGAAGTACACCTATTAAATAAATTCAATATAATTAAAACCTTACTTTTTTCCATCATACTGGCAGCTGATCTGTCTTTCTTCTCCTAGCTCTGAACTGTCATCCGATCGTCCTGTGTGTTAAACCCTCGTATCCTCCACTTTGGGGAGTTTCTCTCACGCAGCACAACAGCGTATTTGTCTGAGAGGCAGCAGGAAAGTCGGTCTTCTGATTTATTGCTGATGGGGAGCAATAAATTCTCTTTAGGGGAAGCACAAGGATGTAGATCATAGATGTGGGAACTCTGGATCAATATTTTTTTCTTTTCTCTTATATAGGGTGTAAGTAGCCGCTGATCCTCTCTCACTGGAACAAGCAAAGTGAATCATCTCTCAGTGTTATCTTCTTCAAGTCTGTGCTACTAGAGAAAGACAAGTCCAAGAAGCCCAAAGATTTTTTTTCCCTAACCTTTACAGTGGTTTTTTAGGCCCACTAAATGCTTAGCAAACATGACCTTCTCTCTGTGAGGAAACCATTGCTGTGACTTGTGTAGCTGCTTCTTCCACCTAACATGTGAAGGACAGCATTATAATCACTCTATCACCTTCTCTTCAAAGATGAAGATGAAACAGCATGTTCCCAGCAGCGGAAAGAGATGTTCTTGTTAAAACCTGAGAGTGTGAACTCAGGAAGAATGGGAATCCCCTGAAGGCTTCCCCAAAAAGACATGCTCCCCAAATGTCCTTGCTGCAGAATAGCAAGTCCTTGGTGCTGCAGGCCAAGTGATGGACACTTTGCAGTAATACATTATATTCAGATAATTCACACAATTCTATTCAAGACTATTTTTCACTGCCTTTGTCTTCAGGATTACTAGACCACTAAGGAATTAGATGAGTGATAACACAGATAACAGAGAAAACATACCAGGAACCTTTTATTTAGAATAGCTGTGATCATGCTTTTTAGACCCTGGACATCTCCTGTCTAAGGATTTAAGGCCTTTTACTAGTGCTTATTATCTGGTAAAGACAATGTGTTATGTTATAATCATCACAATCCTCTTGCTTGACTAAAATCCCATGTAAGCCTGAAATTAGAACCTGTAACACAAACTTCTCCTGCTACCCATCCCCTAAATCTCCTTAACTGCAGCCCATGTTCTCCACTTATCTGCCCTCTAATGCAAGAAAACTGGCAAGTTTGTGGAAATCTGCCCTAGCACTGTGGTAAATCTATGCAGGAGCATGTGGCAACCTCCTACTTGACATCAAGAGTAGATCTGTCTGGCCAAGATGGGTAGTTCTGCTTCCTAGTGTTAATGGATGCTACCTTTGAAGGACCATGTACTCTTTTTCTACACAGAAAGTGTGTAATAACCTCTCTTTTTTCCTCCTTCTCCTCCTTTTCTCACTTAGAGGTGCTGTCTGCACAGCTGGTAAAATAGATAGGTCCTTCTAACCCTTTCATGCATGCTCGATGAGTCCAGGTAGCTTTATAAATATGGTAATGGTTTCCAGAGCATGTCTGGACTGGAAATAAGACAGAAAGCCACAGGGGCTGGACTGGGAGAGATAACTGCAGGAACAGGTCCACTGCAGGAGAGACTAAATCTGCACTCCAGGTCAAATTAACTGTCTCCCTCCTTCCCACCACGAGTAGAAGCAAAGCTCTTGTGCTCACCCGTTTGCTGATTACATCCATGAAGGAAGCAGCAGCTCTTGTTTAGTTTATTACCAGAAGGCCTAAGCTTGTGATAAACTGCATTGATTTATACAATGGGGGATCCTGCCTGGCAATTCAATGCAGTTGTCCTGCCGAGAAAATTACAGATAAATTCTTAATTTATTCTTGCTTTAAGGCAGAGGGAAAAAAAAAGAGAAAGGAAAAAAAAGCCCCCAAACTCAGCAACAATCTTCTGATAGGTGTTCATGAAAAGGTTAGTTTTTACTAGTCTGCTTCCAAACACTGATTGCCTGGAGATACCATTCTGGGGTCGCTCCCATCAAGGACTGGACCAGTGGACCATTTATTATGGTCCTTCCAGCAGAGCTTTTTCCCCTAGAGGCTGGCTCACAGTGGCATCTCATTCAGGTAAGTGGGACAGGTGAGTGAGACCCATTCCCTGTGCTTCTGGTGGCAAGGATGCGGCTGTCTCCGCCCAAGATCACATTCAGGCATTTCTAGGACTCTTTGGAAAAGTCATCACCTTTTCTATAGCAGAGGATAATCAATAGTGACTGATGGTTTAGCTAAGGAGGCAGGCAAAGAGGAAAGCTGTGGTTTCTGGGACAGGTTACAGTAGTTTAAGACAAGGGAGGCAGAAAAAAACCCAAGAGAATGGCAAGAGAAAGGAGATGGATCTCAGCTTCACAAGTGACATCTTTGACAAATGCTCGAGATCTAACCTTGACTTAAAAAATTAATACTGTCCAGAGCCCAGAGCCCAGCAGTGAAATGAAGCAGTACATCTAACCTGCCAGGAGTGCAGCTCCGGCTTCTCTGTTAGGTGTTTGTCTGTGCTGGGATCTGGGGATGACTGACAACAAAAACTTCACTCAGGAAAGGATTCACTGCTCCACAGCCCTCATAGGCTTCCCTCGTAGCTTCTGGAAGCTCCAAAGCTTGTTAACCAGTAATGGGTTTAGAGGGCAAGGGATGACATACTGAAAGGAAAGAAAGAGGTGCTCAAACACATCCAGTGGAATCTGGGTCTCATGAGCTGTATTAGGGACTTCCAGCACCATGCAAGGAGCCCTATGCTTGAAATGAAGGGTGCTCATGGATTAGCAAGCAAGTTCCAGGTGAAGTCACTTCTGTCATACATGACACTTAAACACATAACTACTCTGCTCTTCCTTTTGATGTCTGATCTGGCCAGGTCCCTTATGTTTTCAAATACACTTTGTTTCTTTCCCATTTTGAGAAAAGCTGAGCTCTTCAAATGCTGGTGTCATGCTGTTTGCACTTTGCTCTGTTTTCTTGAGTTCTACAATGTTCTTTATACAATAAGGTGCCCAAAAGATGTATGTTGTCCCTGGTCTGACAGCAGAGCAAACGTTCCTATATCTAGGCAACTGCCCAAAAACACAGAGCAGCCATTCTGGCCAGTCCACTGGGCCTGGGGATTCCAGCTATTAGAAGACTCTGAGTCCTTCCAAATTTGAATGGCCTAGTGCGATATCTTCCAGGAATTTTAATTCTGTCGGTGCAACAAATGCACACAAGCAATGTCCTCTAGATCCTCCCTAACATGCATTTATCTGGGGATGACAAAAAGGATGGAAAAAATATAGCAGAACTCATCATAGCCATAGATTTTCCATGATAATATAGGCGTACAGTACAGACCTTCTCAAGCTTTTGGATTTATTTCCTAAGGTTGGAAAAAATAGCTGGAAGCCCTGCTCCATGCAATATTGCTCTAACCTCCTCTTTGCTTCTGACAGTGATGGATTTTACCCTCTGCACTTAAAAAATCTAGCCCTCAGACATGCTCTCCCTGGATAGCCAAGAGAAAAACCAACCAGCTGACACCTTTCTGTCCACAATCCTTGCTTTGGAGGAGCCTAGAGCCCAACCCTGGCCACTCTTCTCCACCCTAATCCTTCCTCATGCACCTCTTGCCTAAGAAGAAGCAGGGAAGCATTAGGGAGAGAAGATGAAGAAAATATTCAGGAACAGGTGGTCAGTTTTAGCCTCTTCCTCAGCTCACAGCAAGCCTGTGCTCTCTCTACATCACTGAGATGGATGACAGCAGAATCGTTCCAGTGCCAAGAGCTCAACTCCCACAGAGGTGTTGTCAGGGGAAGCCAGAGCTGGACTCTGGTGGAGTTTTTGTCTCTCTCTGTATACGTGGTTCAGCTGGGGGAGCTGGCACAGGTTCCCTGCCCAACATCTCTCTGCTCGTGCCTGCCCAAGATCTTCCACACATCCTGCAGCCTGGTGTCTCATCCCAGTTGTGCCTTCTGCACAGATTCACCACCATTTTTCACCCTGGGAGAATATGTTCAGCAGAGGCATGTGATGCCTATTCACAGCTTTCCTCCTGCCAGCATTAGCAGTATTTCCCTCCTCAGCCTTGAGATTTCTCTGGGTTTGTGTGCTTCTTCAAATAGCTTGCTGGGCTTGTTTTTTGGTGGTTTTTTTTTTTTTTTTCTGAATCCATGTCAGCTATCTTTAATTAAATCGCAATTCCCTTGGTGATTTCCCTCTTCTGTTGCTGATTAGCGTAGCCAGTATCTATAACCCCCCCACCACTGCCGGAATCAAGACATACAGGTCTCACGCTTCCCAAATCTCCTCTCCATCTCTCTCTAAATACAATTGTTACCATTAATAATGATAAAAGCATCATATGGAGCTTCTCATTCCTTTGGGGCCCAAAGGGCTTTTCAGACCATGACAGGAGACAGTCTATCCACTCATCACCTCACAGCAAGCTGCTCTCTGTGTGGAGAAGTGCAGCGTGTGTCCTGTGGTGGGAGCATTTCTCGACAGAAATGGCTTCTTGCTCAAAAGCTAAGGGATCGTCATGCTGTCATCCCATTTAAAATACACCTCACCAGCACATGCCACTGGGTGAAGCTTCTGTCAGGCATCTGAATCAAAATATGAAGAGCAACGGATACCGTACTTGTTCTCACAAGCTGCTTTTGTACCAGTGAAGAGGGGACTACCACAAAGGTTGAGTAGAGCAGCCCTGTCTAATACAACTGCCGTCCCTCTTCAGGTGAACTAGGTGCCAGTCTTCACTGAATGCAGCCTTTCACCAGACATTTTCCTCTGAAAGGCTCGTTCTTTTCTGATTTAGACCGTCTCCACCTCGTACCCTCCTGCAACCGCTTGCTCAATGCTGTGTCTGAAGGAAAATCATCAGTTACTGAATCACTCACCTCACCTCCCAGAGCACCACGGGCTTTGTAACCTGCCCCCAGCCCTCCTCCAGCAGTGGCTGATGCTAATGAGGTTAGAGCAGGACTGTGGCTCAGGGCGTTAGGAAGGACATTATCACTCTATTTTAACCCCACTGGTATTTCTCTTGATACATTTCTTTCCCTCTTCCACTCCTTTCCATGTGTTCCTTCCTTTGACATCTTAATTCTAGGGCTCCACAGGATCAGTTTTTAGAAGGTTTTTCTTCTCCTCTGCAGATACATATTGTTTTGTCACAGGCTGTATTACTTTAGAAATTTTTCTCCTGCTTCCACCATTATGTTTTTTTCTTTCCAAAGATGTAACTGCCAAAATGGAATCAAATTTGATGCAATTTCTATATAAAAGACTTTGATTGCAGGGGAAGGAGGAGGTTAAGTGTCAATGAATACATTGCTTCTTTATGAGAAGAATTTCAACTAATTGCTGCATGTATGCATATTCTTATATATAAAAAATTATCAGCCCCCCAGAACACTCACAAATTTCTTTGACAAACTTGACAATGGATGAGAAGGAAAAAAAAAACCACAAAATCCAAAAACTTTCAGTTTAGAGTGGGATCTGAGGACTCCACCTGTGGTCCCATGGTCATTTTCTCTTTGTGAGGCTGTACAGAATCAGGGAAACGACAAAAGTTTCCCTGGGCGGAGGCCAGTGCTGACAGAAAACAGGGGCAGGACCCCCTGGTTGGGGCAGAGGAGGCAGCACCCTGCCTGTGTGACCTTAAAGCAGCTGGGGCATCGCAGCCCCAGTTTGGGTGATCAAACCAAAGGGGAAGTCTGGAAGTTCAGACCGGTTCCTTGAAGTTGTTGCATTGCTTTTAACAACACGTTCCTGTGTCCTCCATGTACATCTCGGTGGCCTTTCTCACAGGGCAGCGTTCAGCAGCTCTGCTGGGGCTGAGCACAGCCAGCCCCTGCCTCTGCGCTGGAGGAAACACAACCTGGGTGGTGCAGATAATTTGGTACCTGTGTTTGCAGCATTGCTCTCACAAGTACCTGTCTCTGCTATTTTCTGGGAACCCAACTAACACCTTTGCTGGCCTCTTGATCCCCATGTGTCTGAAACACTTCTTGTCACTTAACTTTCCCTTCACCACCACCCCCTTCCCCTGCTCTGCTTTTGTTCTTCCTCCTCACACTTTTTCATGCTGTTTATTGCAGAAATCTTGTCTGTTCCATTGGTAATATCAGTTCATGCCTGTTTGTTCTGTTCATGCATAGGAAAAAAATGTGGCAAAAATCATAAGCCATGGAAATTACAAAGTCTGGCCTGTTAAGGTGAATGTGTGTGTGTGTTGCAGGGGGGAGAGGATAGTGCAATTTTTCCTCTGCCCAGTGAAGGGTCACTTCGAAAATAAGGGTGAACCAACCATCAGATGGTTCTGAGCTCTAGACTCACTAATGCAAAATGTCCTGGTTATTAAAACAGTGAGAATCAAGCCTGTAGAGTGCTGCCAGTGCTTTCTCCCTCTCTGATTTCATTAGGAAGCAGGGAGGAGCAAATACTATTCCAGATCTTCAAAAACAACAATAAAAGTATGACTCTAAAAACACACAGAGGTTTGGCATTTAAATATCACAGCTGCAGCCTTCTTAGAAATACCAGAGATACATAATGAATTATAGATTGGGCTGAGCTGCAGAACTCAACCCCCCTGCTTGTCCTTTAGCGGAGTTCTGGTCTGACCCGGGGGTTTGGTTCAGGGCCATCTCTAATTCCGAGTTCACTCCCTTTGCGATCTCTGACTTTTCCTGTGCTCCCCCAGGTTTAACTCTGAATGTCAATGAACTGGGAGGCATTGTCAGGCAACTGGAGGCAATGCCCGGGTTTGAATAGTTGACACTTGAGCTCAGGGTGGGGTTATAGTTCCTGGAGCTTGGTATGGGCTTTTGCTTTTTTTGGTGATTTAGTGTCTCTCTCCTGCTCCAGTAATAGACTTGCCACCACTTCTTTACAGGAGAGGTTAAAATTTTAAGGTGACCCTGTGCTTTGATGCTGCTCAGCATTCGTCACTCCTGAAGCTAAGTTTGCAGAGAGAAATAGGGGAGATGCCCAAGCCCAGCAGCCTCAGTATCAAACCCCCATTTTTTCCTCCATTACTGTCCCTCATTTATTTTATTTGTTTTTTTGTTTTGCAGACATACAATGACCTCATGATGTGTCCTGCATCTCAGTATCCTGTCCATGTTTTCTCTCCTCAGATGATTCCTAGTGGTCACAAGACAGAACAGCTGAGGTGGGAAGGGATCTCTGGTGATTCTCTAGTCCAACCCTCCTGCTCAAACAGACATATTTTAACCCCATGGAAAAGGCACCTCTTCTTCCCCTGATGATGCTGGCTTTTTTTGCTCTCACCCATCTCACACCACTGTCTACTCCAGCTTCAGATGTTCCCTCCAACGTGGGGCCACAATGTCACCATCCCCTCCTTGTCTGAAATCTAGCCCTCCCACAGCCCTGGGAAGCCTCATAAAGGCTTTCTGGGGCTGAGGTGAGGGTAGAAAGGTGAGCAGCAGCGGCTGGGCTTTGGGATTTATGGCAGGGAAAGGATGCTTGTCAGCAGAAGGAGAAGGTTATCAGTCCTGCAAAGCACTGTCGAAGTGAAAATTGAAACTGTCAGACTGCCTGTGCTCCCTGCTATGTTTCTGCTCTGCGATTTTTAATTATTATTTCTCTTTGGATTTTTTTTTTATTTCTCCTCTCTTAGTTTCATTTGAAAAATGTTGTCTGCAGATATAAAAGTGGGATAAATCACTTGTGACCTTCAAACATGCCACCTTGTGTTTTTCTCCTTCTACTGCTCTTGGGCCAGCCCTGAGCGAAGCCATGCACTCCTTTCCCCTCAGGACCCCATGCTCACTGACTTTTGGGCCTCATTTTCATTTGGCAAAGGGTTCACATACCCTTCTACAAGCACTGGTAATGTTTGACCAGCCAGGACATGACTCAACCAGGGATAAAGTGTTTTCATCCCACCTTTCACCTTTACCCCTCTCCTCTGCTTCCTCCATGGGGCAGGGTGTGCTCAGGACATCCCAGGGCCATGGCACAGCCTCCTTCTCTGCCCTCCAGCCCAGACGTGGCTGATCAGTCTGGCAGCTGATGGGACATGGTAGGCAGCTACCATGCAGGGGAGAAGCTGCAGAGCCGTGCAGCAGCCAAAGCATTTGCATTGTCTCCTTTGAGCTGTTTCCAGCCTTAAACCACTGAGCCTTTCCATCGCTTCCTCCCCATTTTGGTGCCAGAGCTTTGTCTTTTGTTGCTGGGTCCTGATGCTTAAGCAACAATCCTGCATGAGCGAGAGCCCCAGGACACAGGCACACTGTGCTGACTTGGGACACCGGCATGTCCAGCCTACACATCCCACCTGCTGAGGCCCCTCTAAAATCCCTTCTGCCACACTTAGGTCACAGTGCTGCTCCTTAGAGCCCAGGGCTGCTCGGTGGCTGCTGGGTGCCTAGGACAGTGGAGGCAGCAGCAGAGAGCCAGAGCCTGCTCCATCTTGGCAGTGCTGCCTGTATATCCTGCCTCCAGGAGCCCTAATTTGTTAGGCAAATGGCAAATGCAAAGAGCCTGACCTTCCCAAGACCCCTGACAACAGCCACGGTCCCAGACTAGCAGGTGGACTTAATCTTCCTTTGATAGGGCATCCCAGGAGCACGGCATACTCTCCAGAACCGCAGTGTTGTTCCTATCAGAAAGCCACAGTGCCACCAGGAGGACTTTCACCCTCCAGCCGATTCGCTTTGCTCAGCACTGTTTGGGACAGATATCCACATAAATGGAAAGGGAAGTGTGTCATGGCTGGGAAGACACACGGGTTTAGTATTCCCTTTGTTTCAAAGATAATACTCACATTGAGACCTCGTGGAGGTCTGGGGTTGTTTGGGTGGTGGACATTCCTTTTTCTTTCAGAGCCAGCCATTTTGTGAAAAGGTTTGACAAAACAGATAAAAAAAAAATCTGTACCAAGAGGGAGTGAGATGGAAATGAGAACATGAAGGACAGCCAGGGTGCCTTGGTAAACTGCCCCAGCCCTTTGAGAGAGCCCTCCCCAGGAGGACTTTCACAGGAAAGTGAAGTCAGCTTGTTGGGTGAACTATGCAGTCTGAAATTGCAGAGCCAGAGGTGGAAACTCCTACTAACGTTTTCAAAGGGCTCAGACAGATTTTGTAGGATAATTTCCAAGCCTGATTCAACTTATAAGCATCCACCTATCAAGCATGAGGCTTTTTACTTGCAGACTAATGCACCAAGAAGACAGGACACCACCACCATGGCTGATGTGCCCATCTGTAGCACAGCATTTTTCCATAGTCACTAAATCCCATTGATGGAAGTGGAACCGAGGGATGAGGTATGGGGAAGCAAATTGCCAGTGGTCCCTAACAAAACCACTGCCAACATCAGTATCAGTAACAAGCCACACATAGTGTCTTGTCGTTGTGGCTTCCACTGCAGACAGGGAACCTGCCATAGCCCTGGTCTGGAGGATTGAGGCCCTCCAATGAAAAGAGAGGCAGTCAGATGCAGAGACATCCCCCTGTGTCCCCTCAGATCTGCCAAGTCTCATCCTAACAGAGAGTTTGGGGGGTTTTATTGCATTTCCACTTCCCATTAAGCCTCCTCAGCCCTTTTATTAAGGTTTATTTTTACCTCAGTGCAAGAGGTTAGGAGCACGCGGCTCTGGCTTTGACTGCTTGGCATTTTGTGAAGATTGTGTCACGCAGTACTTCACACCCAGCTGAAAATAACTCCCTGTGCACAGGAGCTCCTTGCCTAGCTGCAGAGACCACTTATTCCCAACCCTGTTTGTTTTGCTTTAGGGGGACTGCTGGGAATGATGGGGTGGGGGGAGAGGGTGAAGACCCGCTGGACTTGAAGTCTGAGGGATGGGGAAAGGCAGCATGAAACATCTCTGCTTTTTAAAACAGCCAGTCCTCATGTTTTCCTTCCTCCCCCTTTGCCATGGAAGAGGAGAAGCAAGGAAGAGGCAACAACTCTCAGCACCAGCTGTTCGAAAAGAAAAGGTATGGGAAATGTTGGAGGAAAGAAAATATTGGTTTTAGGGATGAGCAGTCATTGGAGGGCATTAGGAGGGAGAAAATCAAATTGGGCCCCCACTGAGCCCAACGTGAGGTCTTTTTGCCCTCAGGAGGAGAGCCAGGGACCCAATGGCTCCCACCAGTGGTTTTATCACAGCAGCTCTTCCTGAGAAACAGAGCGAGAGCAGGAAGTTTAGAGCTGTAAGGTGTTTCAGGTGCCTGTGTCACTGCTGCTGTGGGACTGATGCCGGGAGAGGGCTCAGCCACAGCCCTGCCACAGCCCTTCCCCTCTTGCTTCTCCTCCTCCACAGTAGGAGCAGTTCTGGGGGCAGGGGCTGTCCCCAGCCTCTGTGCAGGGACATGTAGGCTCAGAGCAGGAATCAGCCTTTCAACAAAAATTCAAGTGAAAAAATTAGTCCTTTGCGTCTGCTAATGCCCTGCTCATCCGGAATCACACACACGAGGGAACCTGGCTGTTCCTGGAGAGCCCTCCCAAGAGCCGGCCGTGCCGGCTAAATGATGTGTGTTACAATTTTCGCCCCAAAAGTAGCTGTCCAGGATAACAAACCAAAACACAGCTGAAATGAGTCTGTTGCAATACGTTATTTTCAAACTCTTTTCTTTTGTATCTTGACTTTTCTTTTAGTGAAAATGAATGACATCTCAAACCTGTTTTTTCTCCTGTGAACGTCAAAATAAATACCGGCAGACTTACTTTCTGCAAACCATCTCTTTTTGTGTTTGGGATTGGTTTTTTTACTTATTTTTGATTTGGAAAAAATACAGTAAAGTGTTTTTTCTCTTTATTTTAATAATTCTTTGCCTTACAATCAGATAAAGGAATGAAAGGTTTATTAAATCTGAAAATTCCTGGTTAGCCATATTGCACTTAGTAACAGCTGGTGTCCAAATTCCACCCTTCTAGTTATTCAAAACCCATCAGATCACAGATGAAACTCCTTGCTGAAGGTGATGCCTTTCCATGCCCATCCTGTACCCTACGCTGCCCAAGCAAGGGGATCCCATCCTGCTGGGTTAACACGTGTGCCAGTTTCTTGGAGTGTAGTGGACAGAACAGCAGGAGCGACAGAGCTGGAGGTAATACTGCTCTAAATAGGTAGCTCTGGGATTTGCTTTCTATATTAAAGTATTGATTTTTCATAAACTAAGAGCACAAAAGGCCATGGAAAACAATCAAGTCCGAGTGCAGGAAGCTGAAAAATTAGACAGCATTCTAAGCCCTCTTGGCTGTGCTTCGTGCTGAGACTTCCAGTTTAAAAAGCCTTATTTATAGGCAGCAAAATTCAAAAATATCAGAGGTGTGGTTCTAACACACTGAAAGTTTGTTTCCTCTCAAACAGGATGCTGCAAGTCTCTGATTCAGGCAGGCAACATCAGCAGAATCAGACTCATGAAATCCCTTGTATGTTCTGCTTATGGCTGTGCTAAATAGATCTTCAAAACAGCCTTTCAATTCAGCGTTTCAGCTGTTGCATTATCATCCTGTGATAGGAAATGAGATATGCAAAATGACGGAGAGACAACACGCTACTTCCTTTCCTGTACTTTCTGTCTGCCTTTCTACAGAAACCCTAACTTCAGTCAGAAGTGGAGCTAGAGATGTTCGAACCTGAATTAAGGTGTCACCTGGTTTCCAGTGAAAGTGATGAATCACTGGAAAATCCATGTCAGGGAATGTGGTTCGATTGCTCACCCTGAGACTGGTGTTAAAGACCGCATGTCCTTGCTTAAACCGTAACTCAATTGAGGCTCATGCAGAAACCAGTAAGTGGAAGAGATCTATGGCCTTGGTTACACAAAAAAGCAGAGCAGTAAATCACAGTTACTCATGTTTAAAATTTACGAAGCCATTACATGCAGAATTTGTTGGGTTTCAAGATTTGGTTCTAGATCATTATTATTTCAACAAAAGAAAAGAGAACAGTGTGCTTAAATGTAAATTAAGGCACAGTCAGATTGGGGGGAAATTGTATCTGGACCTAGACTTGGATGCTCCTTGGCCTTGATATCAGCATGGGATTGCATGCCTGGATCCACTTCCAGGAGGTATTTGTGTAAGAATTACCTTCTCACAGTTTTACTCCAAGGAGAGACCACGTTCCAAACCAAATATAAAGACCCTGGAGTCTGAGATACAGAGCTGGCGTATTGACTAGGATGTTCTTCGCAGTTTCTTTGTAAGAAAACAAGATACACCGACAAGAAACAAGAAAAAATTGTTTTTTCTACAAATCCTCTGCTACCTGTGCCATCATGCCCACAGGGTGACAGCAGGGTCTGCGCATCCAAGGGGGAAATTCCCAGCAGTAGCAATGGAACACATGCAGTCATGTGGACACCTCGAACGTGCCAGGAACAGCTCTAGCACATGTGTGCACTTGAAGGCCCTGAAGGTGCTTGAGAAGGCAGCCAGTGTCCAGCCATGCACAGATTCACACAGTAAACCTGATGCGCTCCAGGCACATCCCTGGGCCAGAGCACGTCTGGTTATCCACAAATAGCAGCAGCTATTTGTCCAGGAATTCTGGACATTTGGCATCTCCATTAAAATCTGTTTATTTCCACTTATTCCTTCCCTTTGGACACAACTTCCAAGTAGGGAGGGAAAAAAAGGGACACTTTTAAGGAAACTAAGATGCCCATCAGCCTGAAATACTGCTGTCCCCATCATACACAAGGGTTGCTTCCACGGGGCAAGGGACAACCCTTGGTGGGAGACACCTGAGCTGAAATCCTGTGTTTCTGTAACAGGATCCAATTTGTATGGAAATGGTTTGTTTGGTTTGGGAGGACAGATCAGAGAAATAGCTCAGGTGGCAGAAGCAGTGACCCTGGTAAACTTTCACTCTTGAGCCTTATGGCTGTGTCTTTTTCTATTAGATGTGATTTTAAATAAACATGAAGGGACCAGACAGGCCACAGATGTAGGTTTCTAAGCAACACAAATAAATCCACATCTGCGTTTATAGACACAGGCAGGACATCTCTGGACAGGTTTTACTAAGTTTGTTTTTTCTTTTTCCTTTCAGAGACACAAAGTTTAACAACAGACCACCAGAAAGTAAAATAACATGCAAACAGTCTTCTTTCCTGGGGATTGATAATTGTAGGGGACTGTATGATGAGGGGCAGCAGAAAAGGTGTCCCCATTCCCAGGGCAGATGTGATGTGGCTGCAGATCTGTCTGTCAAAATAACATGCAAACAGTCTTCTTTCCTGGGGATTGATAATTGTAGGGGACTGTATGATGAGGGGCAGCAGAAAAGGTGTCCCCATTATCACATCTGGACATTTTGGCACCTGCCACTGCCACTGACAGCTCAGGCCACGGAAATCACTATGCGGAAGGTGACGGAAGGCAGAGAGGTGCATATCATGATCATGACCAAGCGCAGGATGGGTGGGGAGAAAAAGAAGGGTAGTGCCAACCTTGCCGAGCCTCATGGCGGATCATAAATGATGGCACAGGACAGGATATAAGCCAGGACAGAAACACTGTCTCACTCTCTGAAAAGGCACCTTTTTATTTGTTTGCTTCTCCCATGTTCAGAGAGATGCTCACTCGCAAGTGCTGGGAGATTTAACTCTGTGCAGATGGGAGGAAATGATTTTCAAACTGCCAGTTTGTAAGCTAGCTTGAAAATGACAGCGCTGCCACCGCTTCTTTTGTTCTAAACACCCAATTAAACTGGCTGTTTACACCTTCCTGCCAGATTCCTGTCTCCCAGCTGAAGAGAGCTGAGCAGCTAATGAGGCACAGCACAGAAACCGGCAGCGGAAAGGCGGGAGGGTTCCCAAGAACCACAGACTCAGCCCACTCTGGTGGAGAAGCAGTGGGAGATTGGGCTGTGCCAGGGTGGGATCCTTCCCAGCCCCTTGGGGAGAGAAGGGCACACCTGGGTGGTAGCCATGCCACCAGGCAGGCTGGGGGGCAGCGGGCAGACAAGCCCACTCTCCTGCTCTAGGAGACTGAAACAGAAACAGCCATGCCCCACACCCTTCCTGGCCCACAGTGCAGCCAGTTTCTTCCTACTGGACATTATTATTTCAGGATGGAGTTGATGAGTTTTTTTCACATGTTGTAGGAAGAGTACGGAGACAAAAAATAAGAAGAAACTGGGGGATGCTGGGGTCAAGGTCGAGGTGGTCATCAGAGTGCCGTGAATGGAAGAAGCAACTTCTGGATTAGATTAAAAAACGTTCCCTCTGTTCTCAGAGCAGCCACTGCAAATCTGTGACCTGAGGCTCTCTCAAAGTCTTTATTTCCTCAGGAAAAGATGCAAGTCAGCAAGTAAGGGAAGGGGTTGAAATCAGTGGCAGATTTTTTTCTTCTGCTAAGAGAAGCAGATTTTGCTCCAGCAGTAGAGAGTTGGTCATCAGAGCAACCAAACTGCCTCGGCAAAATGTCTGCTCTGATGCTAGCAGAGGTCATTAACAGGTTGGTGTCCAGGATACATGGTGAGCGTTCCCGTGTCCTGAGACTAGTGCAAATGGGGGCAGGTACGTCTATCCTGCACCTACAGGTCTTGATGAGTGTGGCCACCACTTGAAAAAATGCTGTGTTCACCAACCCCTGGAGAAAGACTCCTGATGGAGGTCAGAAATGACATCTTCCAAATCCACAAACTGCTGAAGCAAGCAGCACAGCGTTCCTTCTTCGGTGAGGATGGTAAGGTGAGGCAGTCTTCTGTGTTTTGAGCAGGACAGCCTATGTTTTCATGGTACTGACTCAAACTGCCAGCAACTTGCACCACTGCTGTAGTCCAAAGGCACGCTCGTTTGCTAGCTTTCCTAGTGGATAAGGCCAAGCCTGTGTTGATCTCTTTATAACATCCTGGTAAAGGCAGAGCCTTCAGTATGAGTTGCAATGCCCAGTGGCCTTGTGATTTAACAGGAACAAATGCAAATGTCTCATCCCCTTTCTAAAGGACTCCGTTGTAACTTAGGTGTAATGATCTAAGAGGGGTTTGCTCCCCTCTTAGAGAGGGTTGGAGATTGGCAACCAGGGTAAGAACAGCCCCAAAGGGAAAATTCTGCTCAGCAAACTTTCAGACGAGCCCTTGAAGCTACAGACTCTCTGTGTGTGGTGAGGATCTCAGACGTTCTCTCAGCCCGAGGCTATGTGAGTCTGATTAGGTTTGATTGCGTGTACCACAGGCATTATCGATCAGCCTGATGATTGATGCGTTGGTTGCTGTCAGGGCCTCATCTTTGATGTAATTGCATGAATTATTTGCCAAGGCCAAGCACTCTGTCCTCAGAAGTGTTAAGTACATAATATGTACATATGTCTATATTTATAAAATTTCTTTCTCAACAGAGATTGAATTATTTCTTAAGCTTCTGTATGCCTCCCCCGTCCTGTGGAAAGTGCAGATCCATAAATCACTGGATTGACACAGATGGAAACCTGAAAGGTTGCGTAGTATGTGATTAATCCCTTCCACTTTGACACGTTTTCTCTGAGGCTGTGAGTGGCAGAAGCCTTGTTGACATCGCGTTTACCCTGCATGGAGCCGGGTGGTTTGGATCCTGGGGATCAGAAGAGTCCCTGGCTTGTGACCCTCCTACGAGCAGCTCAGCACAGTGTTTACCCTTGCAAGCGATGGCAGTATGTATATAAATATATAGATATTATAGCTGAAGTGGCACCAGATGGATAATTGCAGCCCCTGAGTGCCTAATCTACTCTCCAGGACATGGGCAGTTTTCTGAGCCAACAAAACTTAATTGAACTTTCCGTTCCAGCTGGAAAAGGTTATGGATCTAGCGAGCGCAAACGGAAGGCAGGATGAAAAGGTCAGATGTTCTGTTCTTTTTGTAATGGATTGACCGGGGACATGTTTTTATCTTTCTCACAACCGCTGGATTGTAAAACTTAATTAGCAAGTCACTTCTCTCCCCTGTCTGAAGGCATGTGTATGATGATTACACATAGATCACGTTTTATGGACATGTCATGTTTTCATTTGAGAGTAACAGCCTGCGTGAGGGACGTTTTTGCCACATATTTACATCAGTCATTCAGAAAAGGGCCAGTAGGACAAAATGGGGAGCTATCCTTGACATCGGACATGCCAGTTCAGCTACTGACATCAACTGACAGAATTGCAGCTGCTCAAACTGGGCTCTCACCTGCTGTGCTGGAGGCGAGAAAGGAAGTATCACAAACATCGGCAAAAATAAGAGAGATGGAATGGAATGGACGTACAAAGAAGGAATAAAATGACCTGAAGAGAGGGAAAATACAAAGAAAGAGGCAGAAAAATGAGAGGGGATTTGTGTACGGTAAAGAAAACTGTGTGAGCGCACAATGACAGAGGAGTGTGACCTCAAAGGACAGACCTGCTCCATAGAGCCTGACAGGAGAATGACACTTTCCCACTTGGAACGAGTGGTCTCATACTCTGAAAGCATATCTTTGATCTGAAAGTATATCTTTGATATCTCCAAAGGGGTGAGACAACAGAGAGAACTGTTTATTTTGGAGTAGCCACAGGACAAAGCGTCTCTCTCCAACCAGCTCCTGCTCCGTTCCTGGAGGAAAGGGTTAGAGGAGAGGTCAAAGGCAAGAGATAAAGGGGGCGAGGCCTCAGCAGAGGTTTGGAAAAGACTTGTTTTTTTGGGATTAGCCACAGGACAAAGCGTCTCTCTCCAACCAGCTCCTGCTCCGTTCCTGGAGGAAAGGGTTAGAGGAGAGGTCAAAGGCAAGAGATAAAGGGGGCGAGGCCTCAGCAGAGGTTTGGAAAGTAGAACTATTTTAGTAGCATAAGAAAAATATACAAACAACAAGGGATTAGCAAATATTTATATCTATATATAATATACACATATATTTGAGGACCTGGTGCGGCGAG